>NW_006330400.1:0-329 GCF_000327345.1 Myotis davidii
TTTTTTTTCAATCATATCTTCTTTTTCTCTATCAACGTCTCTTTCCTCTTCCATCCTCACGTCCCAATTTTACTTAACTGCTTCAATTCATCTCTCAAGCCTCAGTATAAATGCGGCTTTCTCACCCCTCCCAACAAAGTCCGTCTCCCTGTCATACCCTTCCAGGACACCCTACTTGTCTTCCTAATTCCAATCGCACTTGCAGTGACTCATTCAGAGGCATCTCCTTCACTAGATCACAAATCTCACATAGTTAAGGCCACTCATTTACCATAATATGCTCAGTAGATGGTAAATATATTAATTTTTATTCAAAATTTTTCAGTTCA
>NW_006330401.1:0-329 GCF_000327345.1 Myotis davidii
GCTTAAAGACATTTGTATGTATTAAAGGCCAAGTCATTGTTCCTGAAACTTTTATTTCAGTTATGAGTGGGTCACAATACAAGGTATATTTTAGTGTGGGTGTAAGGAAAGTCTCAAAATCATTATAGTAAGTGACAGTCTATAAAACACCCACCCTCTTTCTCCTCCCTGCTCTTACAATGATACAGACCAGCTAAGAAGGCCATCCTCCCTTCCCAGAACTTTATGTAACATATGACCAAAGAATAAAGTACTTAATTAATAAAGACCAAATAAAAAAGAAACCAGAGAAAATAATGCTAAGTACAGAAAACTCAAAAAAAAAAACC
>NW_006330402.1:0-329 GCF_000327345.1 Myotis davidii
ATCATTTTGCAGATATACATGAATCAAATCATTACTTCACTCAACTTAAATGTACACAATGTTATGTCAATTATATCTTAATAAAACTGGAAAAAAATGAAAACTTAAGTTTAAAGAGAATACTGGCATTCTCCTCTGATCTTTTCCAGGTGGAAACCTTGGAGGATGGACCACTGAGTTTTGTCCCTTTGCTCGGCAGCCTCACAAGCGCAGGAAACATCAGAGCTGCTGTAGAACTTCCTCCAATTATGGGGTTGCAGACTCTCCGTGAATTTCTGCACTCCTGGGAGCTCCTCAGAACTCACACCTGTCAGAAAGTGAACCTGTGA
>NW_006330403.1:0-329 GCF_000327345.1 Myotis davidii
ATGCTAAGTGAAATAAGCCAGTAAGAGAAAGACCGTTACCATATGATCTTACTTATACAGTATGTGAAATCTAATGAACCAAACAAACTGATGAACAAAATAGAATCAGGGGCATGAATATATGGAACAGACTGACAGATGTCAAAGGGGCAGGAGGTGAGAGGGACTGGGTGAAAGAAGGTGAAGATATTAGCCAAACAAAATACATGCATAGCCCATGGAAACAGACGACAATGTGATAAAGGCCCGATGGAGGGACTGGTGGTGAGGCCTGGGTAGAGGTGGTAAAAGCGGGGGGAAATGGGAGACATCTGTAACAGTGTCAACAA
>NW_006330404.1:0-329 GCF_000327345.1 Myotis davidii
AAGGTGAAAGCAGAATCCCCAGATATTGAAGAGATCAGAATCTCATGTAAATCACTGAGATGTTCATATTTCCCATTTAGTGCTGCCATTTGGGGGTTTGAGTATAAACATCCTGAATCTGAGACACAATGCTAAGAATTCTCCCACCTTCAGCACAACGCCACAATGGTTCCAAGCCAGGCAATATGCTAGGGCTGCTTGGGTGCTTTTCACAATACAGATGTCTAGGCTTCATTATTGATCCATGATTGTAGGTGTGGAGCCTGAGAATTTTTATCTTCTTTTATTGTGTGATCAACTTCTTAGAAAGCCAACACAGGACACAGTCA
>NW_006330405.1:0-329 GCF_000327345.1 Myotis davidii
TACAAAGGTTATATAAAAAGAGAGAGCCGTGCCCCCAGTCAAGAAACAACGTGAAGAATTTTAGTAAGAGGTGTTTTTATAGTTCCTGAAGAAAACTGCTGTCACTTCAGTGCTGCTCACGGAGGAGAGGAGTGACTTCAGCATTAGCCTTCAGCCTGGGTATCCATCAGGGTTTCTGTTCTGAGGTCCTGCCACATGATACCCAATTCTTTTAATATTAAAGTTCTTGTTCTGGAGTACTCAGTTTAGTTAGCTTTTCTGCTTCTTAATATTCTTTCTCTAACTGGCTGAGCATAAATGAATTTGTTATTAGATGTCTAGTATCAACA
>NW_006330406.1:0-329 GCF_000327345.1 Myotis davidii
ACACATCTAGTTTGAAGGGCAACTGTAGTGTATGCAGCATTGGCAGTGGCGCCGTTGAGGAGGTGGAACTATTTCACACAAGATAAGGATGGGCCAGCATCAGGACACAGATGCAGGGTTTTATGAACTATTACTATTTCTCCCTTTTGGAAAGTGATGTTTTCAGTCACAGATCAGATAAAAGGGACAATATGCACAATCTCCAACTAAAATCCTGCTGTAGCCCAGACAGTGAGGTGGTAGGACATTAAGACTTGAAAACTGTAGCTCTTTCCGGATCCCCCAGTTATCTGCTCTCTTCTTCAAACGGGCTCTTCCTCAGGTGTCAG
>NW_006330407.1:0-329 GCF_000327345.1 Myotis davidii
ACAGCTAGTAAGTAGTAGGGCCAAAGATTCAAAACCAGGCCTTCTGATTCCAGAGTATGGTGTCTGAATCATTAAAGTTAATCAGGCAATGCTACCCCTGATTCCAGTGTGAACTAAAAATGTTGGTCTCAGAAATGTGAAAATTTGTTCAATGTAATTAGGAATCTCACCTTCATTTCTAGACCCCTCTCTTGTTTTGACTGAATATCCTCATTCTATAATGTATGGAGTGCCACTGGCTCATACTGTTCTTATCTTTGCACTTCCTTTTTCTTGTTCCCCAAACAATCTCTATAGAAACATATTATTTTTACTTCAGTGTTAACATG
>NW_006330408.1:0-329 GCF_000327345.1 Myotis davidii
CCAGCAGATGAGGTTCCATTTCCAGGAATAGGTGATCCCACTGCATCTCAGAAGATTATTTTGTTTAGCCACTCTAACCACCACGTGTGTTTGTGTGTGCTTATGTGTGAGCGTGTGCAGGTTATAACTGCAAACATATCTACTGGAATGCAAGCTTGGCAAGTGAGGATGTTTTTTGGTGGGGATGGGACCATGACAGCAGAACGACCCCAGCAGCTGCTGAGGTGGCAACCACAGTTAGCTCGATGCTCACTCCATGCGGATAGGCCTGTTTCTAGACTGAGGATGTTTTTTCACTACACTTACATATATTAACACTGATTTTTTTT
>NW_006330409.1:0-329 GCF_000327345.1 Myotis davidii
AATGTTTATCACTGAATAATGAGATCAATTATTCTTCTGTTGCAGTTTCCTCTTTATTCAATAAACATGTCTACCAGAAAATTAGAAGTAATGAAAATAAAGGCATGGTTACTAGGCAAATAGGTCAACAGCGCAAAACCCCTTTAACATAAAGTCAACTTCCTCAACCATCACAGCTTACTGGGTACGCAACGGAGGGCCTCCCTGCAGAACACAGCCCAAGACCTCGATACCATTAAAATACCAGGAGGCAGAGCTCCCTGGGCAGAGGGCAGCCTTCCCACCCCCTCGCGAGCATCTCCAGGAGACTGCCCACACCTGAGGTCCAC
>NW_006330410.1:0-329 GCF_000327345.1 Myotis davidii
CACTTCCTAAATAAGAATATAGAGAGCTCCCATGTGACCATCTTGGTTTTTCATCCCAGTAAAGCAAAATTCCAGTCCATGTCATGAAGTAACAGGTGTTTCTCCAGCTCACAGAGATTTAAAGTACAACGGAGTTGCCATCACAGTAATTCTGTTGTCACCCCTGCCTCGAAGTAACCAGAATGCCACCCCAATATTATTTTCCAGTGTTTAGTCTTCCACTAAACCTGTACCTTTCCTGGCACCCACAGCAAATATCATGTATTGCATCGTAAGAATTGCCTCTTTATTTTACATTATTTTGTTAATCCTCACCTGGGGATATTTTT
>NW_006330411.1:0-329 GCF_000327345.1 Myotis davidii
CTCTATCCACTGAGCCAAACCGGCTAGGACTATGTCTACTTTGAATTGTCAGTTTTGTGGGCTTAAAATAAGTCAGTCTAAATAGTGCATTTACAGTAAGCACTTTCAGTATCAATGTGTGTTGATACTGTTGTCTTTAGCCTCATTACAAATGTGATGAGATTTCTTATTTGTATTTAGAAGTTAATTAATGAAAATCAGGAAAAATGCAGTTCAGATCATTTGTCATCTTTCTGGTATTTGCTGTTTTGTAGCATGTACTTCATCACGTGTTTAACCTCTAACGTAGCACTGCAGAGGGGCATTCTAAGTACTATGAAATCTACACA
>NW_006330412.1:0-329 GCF_000327345.1 Myotis davidii
CTGTATTTCTATCCACTTTAGAAAATTTAGGAAGATTAAAAAGGAAAATTGACCTTCATAAACCTAACTTCCCCAAATTACCATTGCTTAACATTCCCTATTAGCATACTTCATCTCTGGATTATAGCAGATGATACAGTAAATTTCCACAATGTATGTTGTAATTCCAGGAGGTCCCCACTTAAACTGATGGGAACCTAATGTCATTCCTGAAGTCACTGCCCCTTCCTTAATTTTCTGGTCCTTCAAGAGCTATTTACCTCAATACTCCCAGTTTACAAGGGCCATACACCAAGAACAGCTTAACTAGAGGGAGGTCACTGGCACCA
>NW_006330413.1:0-329 GCF_000327345.1 Myotis davidii
AGGGGGAAAGCTTTCAGGCTTTAAGACCACTAGTATAATGCTAGCCATGGTTTTTTAAATATACATACTCTACCAGGTGAGGAAGTTCTTTTCTATTCCAAATTTGTGGAGTGCTCTTATCATGAAGGGTTCTTGAATTTTGTCAAATGTGTGTTTTTTAATCTCTTGAGATTGTCTTAAGTTTTTGTATTTGCTAGAACCTCCAGTATATTGTTGAACAGAAGTTGTGAGAGTGGTCATCCTTGACCTGTTTCTGATCTTAAGGGAAAAGCTTTCAGTGTCACTGATAAGTATGGGGTATATCTGCTCTCAACCCCACCACCAAAAAA
>NW_006330414.1:0-330 GCF_000327345.1 Myotis davidii
CAGATTTCTCTGGCTAAGAGGTTGAGACATTTCAGAATCCAGACAACCTCAAGGAGTCAAAAAGTTTTGAAGGTTTTGAGAATCTTCACTAAAGGTTTTCTTTTTAATCTTAAAAATAGAAGGTTTGATTCTGAAGTAGTCCACAGGAGGCCAAGCTATTTCTTGACTATGTCAAATTATTCTCTATTTGTATTACAATTAAACACTTAACTATCCGAAACTTGAGGTGTGAAGCATGTAGCCTGAATTGAAAAAAGCCATACATTCTAAATTCCTGAAATCCTTAAATCACATATTTACTTTGTCATCAGTATAAACAGCATTTTTTTT
>NW_006330415.1:0-329 GCF_000327345.1 Myotis davidii
GGAAGGTTTCCTACACGCCTGACAGATGAGAGCATAACCTTTAATGACATGCAGGATTTTGGTCTGCAGAGCTGGGAGAAGCACATTCTAGAAGGGGATATTGTATACATGGTGAGTATAGTGCTTAGTACAAATACAATCTATTGAATGACAGACATGTAAGAATGCAAGAAGAAAAGGTATCTGAAGACAAATGATTATAAGTTTCTAAGAAAATAATGTTGAAATAGGATGCTACGGAGAAAAGGGTTCCGATGGATACAGAAGATAGGCTCAGTGGTAAATGCCACAGATCTGTTAGTTCAGTGGTTGGCAAACTCATTAGTCAA
>NW_006330416.1:0-330 GCF_000327345.1 Myotis davidii
GATGCCTGAAATCATAGATAGTACCAAACCCTACATATACTATGTGTTTTTCCTATGTATCCATACTTATGATAACATTTACACTATTCTTACACTTTGGGGCTATTTCAGTAAAACAGGGGTTACTTGAGACAAATACTGGGATACTGCGACAGTAGATCTAACAACCAAGATGGCTACTAAGTGGATAAGGAGAGGGTAGCATATATTGTATTACTGAGGAATTCTACTCCAAGTCATATTCCTTGGGTAAGTGGTTGTACTGGACAAATGGATGATTCAATTTAAGATTCATAGATTGTTTATTTCTGGAATTTTTCATTTAATATT
>NW_006330417.1:0-330 GCF_000327345.1 Myotis davidii
GGGAAGAGATTAACCAAATAACTTATATGCATTGTCCGTGAACACAGACAACAAGGTGGTGAAGGCCTGGGCTGGAACTAGGAGGTGAGGGACAAGGGGGAAAAAGAAGGACATCTGAAATTCTTTCAAAAACAAAGGTTAAAAAGTTTTTTTTACAATAGCATCAAAAAGAATAATACACTCTGGAATAATTTTATCAAAAGCGGTATGCTGCAAACTACAAAGCATTGTGAAAAGAAACTGAAGACCTAAATAAATAGAAAGGTATCCTATATCATCAGTCGAAGACTTAATATAGTTAAGATGGCAATACTCCCCAAATTGATCTAC
>NW_006330418.1:0-330 GCF_000327345.1 Myotis davidii
AGACAAGCAACGAATACAAGTTTTAATATAAGTTATGTCTAGAATGCTGCATGGAAGATACTTACACTGAAGAAATTATCCATGATTTATTTGAGGCTCAAGTGTAACTGGGCAATTGTGTTTTTAATAATGTTAAATTCGGCAACTCTACCCCTCTCCCATGCCATCTTTTTCATGAAACTTGCAAGTCTTAGAGCCTTTCATGTCACAACCAGGGCTCAGGTATAACTGCAAAAAGCCAAACATGTACAAACACAACCCTGGGAGCAGCTTTGACGAGGAAGGGAGAACCGTTGGGCTTTGGGGTTCGGGGTAGGAAAAGGGACCCTG
>NW_006330419.1:0-330 GCF_000327345.1 Myotis davidii
GCAGACCATCAGTAGAAGCAGCATAGAAAGGCACAGTATTCACTTGCCTGCAGATCTTCCAGGTACAGCTGGAGGTGGTGTTTGGTTTGTCCCTGCTGCAGTACTTTGGTTCCCTCCACCTGAGGCTGAAGAGTCCCTTTGCTTTCAGGGCATACTCTTTAAAAAGTATGGTCATTGCTCCCCTGTCATTCTAGCTTGAAGGCAGGGACCCTGCCTACTATGGGATTAACTTTCATAAATAAAGAGTCCTAGGGCTGTAGGTAGCTAGTGGTATTGCTTTTTGTCCTCAGGTAGCCCCACCATCAATTGAAGGCAGACTGCTAATTTTGG
>NW_006330420.1:0-330 GCF_000327345.1 Myotis davidii
TCAGAGTCCATATAGTGGCCAAACATGAGAGTCAACAGTAGACATAAGGGAGAACCAAGGAACATGGCTCTCAATTCCAGATCCACACTTTAAATTTGCCTTCACCTTCTCACAGTAGGCCCTTCCTCAAAAGTTTACCTCCTCCAGGGGGTGGATTTTAAGCAAACATGAGTTCTTGAGTTTGTGAATTCTAAGGAATCCATGCCTGGCCTCCACTTTTCTTTTTCCTGATCCCTTTGGATATGACATGGTTTGCACACATGCCCACAATACCATATCTTACGCCTTAGCCAGGCCGAATTAAATGGACATGGTGAGGAGGATTGGGTC
>NW_006330421.1:0-330 GCF_000327345.1 Myotis davidii
CGTCACACAGCAAAACCCAATACCACCTACTGAAATGCAATGTTGTTTGTTAATTTGTCACATTCTCAGGTCATTTACATAATAGTACCCGTCTTTGTGTAAGTTTCAAGAATCTCAATTTGCCTGTTCCAAAATATTGCCTCAGAGATTCAATGATATACCTGGTGTTTCTTCCGTTGTTCAATAGGACTTCGTAGTAGTAGAAACTGCAGGAGTTCAGCGAATGATTGTCTGGAGGTGGCTGTTCTACATTGCTGCGAGTGCGGCCCATGAGCAGAATCTGTGATGAAAATGGTTTTTTTGGTGTTTTAGAGGAAGGAAGCTCTGGCA
>NW_006330422.1:0-330 GCF_000327345.1 Myotis davidii
AACTCCTTTTCCCCCTTTGTTTAGCTTATCTTCCTTTGTTTCCTTTCTCACAATCACTCTCTAAACATATGACAATATAATATTAGAAGAGATGAAGTCCCCATCCGTCTGGGCTGGTTGAACCAGCCAGATCCAGTGCTCATATCTGCTGGACAAGCTGCTGTCAGAGTGGGAGTGAGCTGAGGTCATTCTACCAGGACGCACTCATTCTTGCTTTGTGCCAGGAAGAATTTATCTAAAAATATGCCAAGATCTGGCCTCCTTTATATATATATCACATGAGATGCAAGCAGTCATCTGCTCCTGCACATGGAGTGTTCCACAAGTGCA
>NW_006330423.1:0-330 GCF_000327345.1 Myotis davidii
ACACACACACACACACACACACACACGTGCGTCGCAGGAATTAAAAAAAACCAGCCCTTTCTACTCATTTCCCCCCTTCCCCCCAATCCTCCAGGGGCTCCGAAATAAAAAAACTTAAGCCTCTTAATTTTATGTTTAAAAAGGGGGTTGGGGAGGGGAGAGAAAAAAAAATAGATCCCAACGCTCTTATAAAACCGGGCACTAAGTAGGAATAAGTCCCCAATAAATGTTGGTTAAGTCAACGCGCGGCATTTACGGGTCCCCAGAACCGCCCCAGGGGTGACGGGGCGCGTTGCGCCCGCGCGCGCGCGTCTCCAAGTCTGTGCCAAA
>NW_006330424.1:0-330 GCF_000327345.1 Myotis davidii
CAGGCATGTGCCCTGACTAGGAATCAAACCAGCCACCTCTCAGGGCACAAGATGACACCCAACCAACTTATTCACACTGGCCAGGGCTCCACTCATCTTTTTCTTGACTTTTTGGTTGCTTCCATAGCGTGGCTACTGAAAATAACGCTTCAGTGAACATTGGGGTGCATACACACTTTAAAATTAGGGTTTGGGCATTTTTTAGGATATATCCACAAAAGTGGAGTCATTGGGTCAAAAAGCAGATCCATTTTTAATAAATTCCATACTGTTTTCCATCACCAAGCTTCATTCCCAACCAACAGTGCATGAGGGTTCCCTTTTCTCCAC
>NW_006330425.1:0-330 GCF_000327345.1 Myotis davidii
TTTTTTTTATTTTTCTGTTTTCCCTTTTTCTGCCTTCCTGTGGGGTACTTGACCATTTTCAGAATTCCATTTTGATTTATATTTTGATGTATCTCTTTGTACAGCTTTGATAGTGGTGTCTTTAGGCATTACATTTTATACACATAACTTACAGAGCATACTTCAATGCCCTTTAACAATGCTAGTGAAATGTAGAAATCTTACTTCTCCTGACACAACCATGTTAGACAGTGTTAGAGGTTTTTGCTTTAACTATTAAAGAAAATTTAGAAAACTCCAGAGAAGAAAAATGTCTTGCATTTACCTATATTTTTGCCCATTTCTTCCTTT
>NW_006330426.1:0-330 GCF_000327345.1 Myotis davidii
AAGAGTAGAAACTGCCAGGCAGGAAGAATGAAGGCCTTGCACAAGTTCAGGTCTCTGAAAAGCAGAGGTTTATAAGGGGAAATATCTATGAAGAATTAAGAGGAAGGAAGCAAGTTAGGTAGAAGGAAGGCTTTGGGCATGATGTAGGAGGGGAAAGGAAGGGGAATTGGGTAGGAAGGATCTCAGACCTCAGGGCACTGTTGAGCAAGTCTGGGTGAGCTAGCTAGTGCCTTAGCTAGTCCCTTAAGCATTTCCAGCTAGTTTCTTAGTTAGTCCGCAGCTAGTCTCCTAGCAAAGATTGCCCATCAAAAGAGTCACCTGGCAAGCAGG
>NW_006330427.1:0-330 GCF_000327345.1 Myotis davidii
GGAAATTGTACCTGGATGTGATGTTGGAGAACTTCAGCAACCTGGCCTCTGTGGGTGAGGATGAGTTCTTTCCTGAATTCCTATGCAGGGGTTTTGTTCCTTTTATTATTTTAACTAGAGGCCCGGTACACGAATTTGTGCAACAGTGGCCCTTGGCCTCTCTTGCATGATCAGGCCAAAACGGGCTCTCTGACATCCCCCAAGTGATCCCGTATTGCAAGATGGCACAGGCCCGCCTAGGGACCCAACTGGTGCATGAACGGGGGCCAGTGATAGACAGGGGAGGTTGACTAGCCCGGAGGGACCGCGGGAGTGCTCCAGGGTGTGTCT
>NW_006330428.1:0-330 GCF_000327345.1 Myotis davidii
TTTGTATGTATTCCTGTGCTTCTGTCCCTCTCTTGATGAGATTTCCATCATCAACTCACTTTTGGGGCCACGTTATTTACAACAGCAATTTCCTCAATGTCTAACTCACTCACCTTGGGAAGCTTTCCATGGAATAATGCCCAGTCATGACAGATAAACATTCGTGGTGAAGATACTCTGTTTTCATAAGATCAACATGTAGTTCACCAGTATTTCCTTTTATACAGGTTGCTGTTGTGAAGCAGAGAATGTGGAGGGACCGACAAAACAGAAGGTGTCTGTAAGAGTGTCACAGGAAAGGAATCCCAAGGTAGCCTTGTCTTCCCAGAA
>NW_006330429.1:0-330 GCF_000327345.1 Myotis davidii
TGCTGCAATTACAATGAATTCATTGACTAGATCATAACCACTCTTACCTCTGGATCTTTAGACATTACTCCTTCTGTTTGGTACTCTTGTACTCTTCCACCAGTGCTAGTCCTTCCTTAGAAAATGCCTCATTAAGTTCTATTCCTCCTTCAAGTGTCCACTATATTCCTTCTTTCTTCCCTAGCTCCCCAACCTTACCTTAGACAATTCAGGTTAGATACTCTCTGTATTCCCAGGGAGCCCTGTCCTTTCCTGATCACAGCAACACTAAGCTTTGCTCGAATTTCCTGTTTAACATCAGTCTCCTCCATCTTGGTGGAGTTGTGTGAG
>NW_006330430.1:0-330 GCF_000327345.1 Myotis davidii
AAAAAAAAAAAAGCTACGAATAGTTCATTTAAGCAAACTGGCCCAAGGAAAAACAGAACAAAAGCCTAGGAGTGTGACCGAAAAACACTGTAAAATAATCAACTTACGAAAAGGAGTATGGTGCTGGGGGGTTTCTGGGTGCCCCTCCATGAATACCCTTGGAGCCCTGAGCAAAATTAGTAGTAGTCGCCCACCGGTTACCTTGAGACACCTCACCTTCTAATTATGCTCCATCAGTCACGTCTTTCCCTTTAAATGTCGTGGGCCCTTTTCTGTCTCCAAAAGGAAACATCCTATCCGTGGCCAGCAAACTGCGGCTCGCGAGCCACA
>NW_006330431.1:0-330 GCF_000327345.1 Myotis davidii
CTTTAGGCCTGGGCAGGGGTGGAGCCAGCGATCAGAGGGAGATGTGGGGCACCTTCCCAGGTCCTGAGGCTTTAGGCCTGGTTAGGGGTGGAGCCAGTGATCTGAGGGAGCTGGGGGTCCCCTGCCCAGTCCTAAAGCCTTGGACAGAGGCTTTAGACCTGGGCAAGGGTGAAGCCAGCAATCAGAGGGAGATGGAGGGGGGACCCTTCCTAGGCCCTGAGGCTTTTGGCCTGGGCAGGGGCAGAGCTGGTGATCCGAGGGAGCTAGGGGTCCCCTGCCCAGGCCTAAAGCCTTGGACAGAGGCTTTAGGCCTGGGCAGGGGCCGAGCCG
>NW_006330432.1:0-330 GCF_000327345.1 Myotis davidii
GTAGCCCTGTGCTTTTTCCATGGACCCCTTAACTCCTAAAATTTCCTGAACCTGCCTATTTCACCCCGAAAAACTTCTTTCACTTACAGATCATTGGTTTTATGAAACCAAAGTCCTAGGATCTTTGAAATACAAGTACCTGGTCAAGAATTCTTGTCAGGGCCATCTTTAAAGTACAAGTTTCTGGGAAAAACTTAGCCATATTGAAACAGGAACTTTAGGGGAATATAGGTAGGCTTAGGGAACTTTTAGAATTGGGGTTCAAGGGAAAGCACAGGGCTACAGACTGGGAGAAGGTAACACAAGGAAGCCAGGTGCAGCTACATTTCC
>NW_006330433.1:0-330 GCF_000327345.1 Myotis davidii
TTATGTCACGGTTAATACCACACACAGAAGCTATGCCTCCAATCCAAGGCAGTGTGAAGGCAGCACTGCAGCTGAAACCCATTGATGTTTGGGCCAACTGCTGATACCTGGGCCATTGGCACTGGATTTAGCAAGAATGTCACCATTTCATTCCTGGAAGAAGCCACCAGAACTATTCAACAGAGACACTGCTTCTGCTGCTCAGAGGGGTTAAACATATGCTTTCTATTTGTTTTTTAATGTAGGAAACTCAGAGTGAGGTCTCAAGAGAAGAAGAAATGGGCAAAAGGAAAGGCAGTTGCAGGTAAATGCAGTAATCTCACCAGGACA
>NW_006330434.1:0-330 GCF_000327345.1 Myotis davidii
GCTGACCAGGGCGGAGGATGGAGCCTGCCCAGGAGGTACCAGGTATGAGCGAGGCTCCTGCCCTTGACCGGGATCAAACCGGGACCCTTCAGCCCACGGGCGGAGGCTGTATATCCACTGAGCCACACCGGCCAGGGCAAGAGCACGTTTTCAAATGCAGAAGCAGGCAAGGCGGGGGAGGTGGGAGCTCCGTCCAGGGAAAGGCAAGGAAGGCCTGCCGCCTGGTTCCAGCGATTGCCCCACACTCACCCCTCCCCCTCTCCCTCCCCCTCCCCCTGCGATTCCCTCTCTCCTGCCCTCCACCTGCCCCCACACTTCACAGAGGTCTCC
>NW_006330435.1:0-330 GCF_000327345.1 Myotis davidii
AGGTTGACGCTCAATCACTGAGCCATGAAGGTTGGACAATCCTTTTAATTTTTAACACAAATAATTGCCATTCCTTACAAAGCATATGCTATATATTTTGTAATCCTTTTTTCACATTAACTCCTCTTTTAAAATCAGTATAAATTAAGTACATTATCCCGATTGTACAGATAGAAAATTAAGGCACAGGTTATAGATTTGCCCAAATCACACATAGGAAAGTTGGGCCATTCCTTTTATAAATTAGAATCACATTGATTTATAAAACTCTTAACATTCCGATAGATACAAAACATACCCTTTACTTTTTCCATCCTTGCTGACTAATCT
>NW_006330436.1:0-330 GCF_000327345.1 Myotis davidii
AATTTTTCTGTAAATCTGAAACTATCCTAAAATGAAGCATCCATTAAAAGAATGCACACAATACTAGGAAATGGTAATATCTGGAACACAGAGGAATGGACCACTGAAAAGACAGGGGAGAATGTTAGGCGGCTTAGAGGAAACACCACGTCCGTGCCATATGCAGGAAAGTAATTAGACTAGAGGTAACTAGAGAGAGAGAGGGAGATAGGACCGTCTGTGAAAATTTTTGGAGGTAACAGAAGGTCTCCTTTCTATTACCAGAGTACCTGAGACTTCTGCAGTGTCTCACACCCACGCCCCTCCTGGACAGTCAAGCTGAGACTTTGT
>NW_006330437.1:0-330 GCF_000327345.1 Myotis davidii
TTCCTGGCAAAGCTGCACAGTGGCATGCCTTTGTCCTTTCCCGTTATTCATAACTAGGTTATTACAACAGTATCACTACCAGCTAAAAACAGGCCAGTCACAGGGGAGGAGGAGGGTTCTTTGAAAGGGTAGAATTTGATAGATTTTCTTGAGCACTTGAGCATACAGTGATCAGAAGCTTGTTATTACACATGATATTGCTACTTCACAATCTTTTTAAGGAATGCAAACATGTCTATGTGCATATATATACACACATACATAAATATATGTATATAAATATATATACCTATACATACATATCTATAATAATGAAAGCGTAATATGCTA
>NW_006330438.1:0-330 GCF_000327345.1 Myotis davidii
AAATACCAGGAAAAATAATGAGAGAAGCATAAGGAAAAGGTTCTGTCTCTTTATTATAGACATCAACAATATCATTACATTTTAAACAAATTAAAAGATGACTCTGATTTATCAACTTTTTGAGCGGGACGCTGTCCTATCTAATCTAACTTCTTCATTTATGGATGAGGTAACTGATTCCAAAAAATTAAAATAAACCTACCTGAGAGGGCTGGTGGCAGGTGGAGAGGGTATATGGGGATACATGGTTATGGACAGAGACTTGACTTGGGGTGCTGAATACACAGTACAGTATAAAGATGATGGGTTGTAGAATTGTGCACCTGAAAC
>NW_006330439.1:0-330 GCF_000327345.1 Myotis davidii
TGGCAGTTAATTTGCATATCACTCTGATTAGCTGATTGTAGGCTAAGCGAAGGTTTGGTCAGTTTACATCTTTGTCTGTTATTAGATGGGATAAACATTATATTCCCTGCCTCAGAAATTTTCAACTGCTGTGCCACAATAATTTTTAAAACATTGCAGTACCTGACTATTTAATCAGGGCCAGAGACCTATTTCCCTTAGATTGTCAAATTAAAAATGATAAATAATAATAATAAAAAGCAATGACAAGAGCTAACACAAAAATAGCCAACTGGTATAATCAAAATCATTCCATTTTTGTCAGATTGGCAAAAAATATGTTTTTAGGTG
>NW_006330440.1:0-330 GCF_000327345.1 Myotis davidii
TTTTTGGCAAAGCAATTCCTTTGATTTGTCTAATCAAATCAAGTCACCATGCATGATGGAGGAACTTCCAAAGAGGCAGACTTAACATTCCTGGAGATAACTTCCAATGTCTAACACACCCACATAATTCAGTACTTAACACCTACGGAATGATGTCCTCTTTGTGAAAGGTATGGCTGTGCTCTTTGCAGTGGGACTCTATGGAGATTAGACCCAGTCACTGTCTTTAAATGGTATTAAGTCCATCTAGGGAGACTTAAACATATCTGTAAGAAGATAACATATTATCTTAATAAGATAGTGAAGTATAACCTACATTGTAGTACTGTA
>NW_006330441.1:0-330 GCF_000327345.1 Myotis davidii
AGCTGGTACATGTACAACATGGGTCTTTCTCATAGATGATGTAAAACCATGTGTTCATTATAAGGGCACGTGCTAAGATCATTCCCTTCCATTCGTCTTTAGAGCTATCCTCAGTCTCAAACATGTGCTCTACAGCTTTCAATCATTGTGTCGGCTAAGTGTACATTGCTGATTCGAGATGTTGCAACTCTATCAGGGAGGACATCCAGTGCAGAAACTCTTTCATCTTTATTAAGTTCTAGCCCATCAACACAGTCAAATCCATGGTATTTTATAAGATACAAAGAAGGGTTTACAGGTCCAGAACGGTTCCTTTCCACTGGGTGACAG
>NW_006330442.1:0-330 GCF_000327345.1 Myotis davidii
GTGTTGTCACCTATAGTGACTCTCCTTGTACATTAGCTCCTCGAACTTACAACTAGAAGCACCCTTGACCAGCATCTCCATCTGCCCAGCCCTTGGCAACCACAAATCAACTCTGTTTCTATGAAGGTGACTTATTTCAGATTCCACATACAAGTGAAAGCACACAGTATTTGTTATTCTCTGCCTGACTTGTTTCACATAATGCCCTCAAGGTTCATCCAAGGTGTCAGAAATGGCAAGATTTCCTTCTGTTCCCCCATTTTCTTGATCCAGTCACCTATCAGCAGACATTCAGGTTTGTTTCCATGTCTTGGCCACAGTGAATAATGC
>NW_006330443.1:0-330 GCF_000327345.1 Myotis davidii
CCCCCAGAGGCAGATGTTGAGCAATAAATCTGGATGTAATTTTTGCTTAGAAAGAAAAATGGTCAAGATTGAGTTATATCTATTCATGGACATTTGATCACTAAATAATACCCAGTACTAAATAGTCTCTCAATAAGGAACATGCAGTCAGTCAGCTTCATTCCCAGTCTCCTTGGTGGTTGCTGAGTGGGCCATAGATAAAGGTACAATGTAGCAAAGAAATTCCATGAGAGGGCACTTTTTTAAAAGCTGGTTTATTTTCCACCACTGTTAGTGTGCAGCTTGCCAAAAGCAGAGGGTTTAATTGATAAGGGTTTGATCTCCAACATT
>NW_006330444.1:0-330 GCF_000327345.1 Myotis davidii
GCCCTCATTTCAGACACAATGTTCTTGAAAGGTTAAGAGAGGCTGCAAAGGATGAGGGATGGAAAGAAATGTGTCCACATCTAATTTACAACTCAGCATGCTTAACATTTCAGAGAGATGAACAAAGCAGATTAGGAGCCAAATAAAAACCAATTAAGTCACCAGAAGAAACAAAGAAACTTTCCCTGAGCACATCATGCTCATTCCAGCTTCAAAACTTTTGCACATACTGGTCCCTTTGCTTGGCAAGGTCTATCCCCACGTCCTCCCATGGCTGGCTCCAATGTCAGCTCCTCCAAAGAGCTCCCATTATCACCCTATAAACAAACA
>NW_006330445.1:0-330 GCF_000327345.1 Myotis davidii
GAGAAAATATCCAACATAGATATTACTGTGTTCCCCTAGTCAGTAAGACAAACACAAAAACTCTAAACTTCACGCTCTGACACTGGATTGTTAGCATATTGAGCATCATAGCTCTTTGAATGCTCTAATTTTAAGTCCAAGTATAAGCACAGATGTCTAAGGAATTATTTTTTATTAGGATTATTTGATTGCACGCAAGACACACTAATTGGTTCATTAAGATCTCAGAAAATCAGCAAGGAACCAGTAAAAAAATGTTTGTAACTTAGTAGGAACAATGAAAACTTTGGAAATCTATAAAAATAATAGCTAACCTTATGTGCCTTTTTT
>NW_006330446.1:0-327 GCF_000327345.1 Myotis davidii
AGTTGGCCTTGAATGAATTTCTGTCATAAAAAGCAACATATTCTATGAGTAAAATTTTTTTATTTTTCTGAAATTATGTAATAATTTTGTAAGTATTTTCATTGTTGTTAATAATGGAAAGCATAGAGATCAACATCATCTGATTCTATTCAAATAATAAAATAGTAGAAGCTCAGTTTTTTGTATTTTATGAAATTCAGGGGCATAGTGGAGACAACAGCCACTCTCATGGTTTATCTTTCTTTATTTAGACTTGGGACTTAAATCTCTTCTTTTCCTTTCAAAAGTGATGCCTGCAGCTCAAAGATGAGTTCTAAGCAAACTCTG
>NW_006330447.1:0-330 GCF_000327345.1 Myotis davidii
TTCCTCCTGGGCATCGGGGAGACTCGGGGAGACCGGTCCCGTGTCCTGTGCGCTTTCGGGCTTTTGTCCGTGACACCCGCTGAGCCTTTGAAGAACCTCTGAGGGGGGCGGTACCTGAGGCCTGAACGTGGGGCTCCAGCGCCTCCGGGCCCTTCCCTGCCTCTGCCCACCCCACCATGTCCTGGGATCCGTGCTCTGAATTCCTGTCCCACCAGCACCCCTGGGGGCTGTCGGTTCAGTTTTCTCCCTTTTCCAGGAGGTGAACGACCATCGACCGGTCACTATGACCACACTGATCACCAGAGGTCAGATGCTCAATGCAGGAGCTGC
>NW_006330448.1:0-330 GCF_000327345.1 Myotis davidii
AAGGATGATTCTGCATTTGCTCTTGCCTTGCCTGGGTTTTATTCCTACATTATTTTTCTCCTACTCTGTCCTCAATTCCTGCTTCCCTAAGGCCTCAGTATCTACAGACCTTGTTCAAAGCTGCCACTTGTGCCACTGAAGTCCTTTCTAGCAAAGCACATTGT
This sequence comes from Myotis davidii, assembly GCF_000327345.1. Lineage (NCBI taxonomy): Eukaryota > Metazoa > Chordata > Mammalia > Chiroptera > Vespertilionidae > Myotis > Myotis davidii. The sequence continues at coordinate 165 of NW_006330448.1, forward strand.
CTTTGGTTCAGAATCTAATTCAGGATCCAATAGTTCATTTAGTTGCTATGATTCATTGGTGTCCTCGTATCTGTAAAAGTCCTCCAGGCTTTCTTTTTCTTTCCAGCCCTTAACATTTTTAAAGAGTGGTTTGTTTCTGTAGTATGTCCAATTTGGGTTTGTCTGA
>NW_006330449.1:0-330 GCF_000327345.1 Myotis davidii
TGCTGTACAAACTTTTAGATAACTCACGTGCAATATGGTAGTGTTTAGTTGTACTATGCTTAATAATGTGCTGCTAGTCACTCATTACTACTCTCCTTTGCTCTCTCCATGCTAAGTGGCCAGAAATAGCCCAAATCATGCCCCCAGGAGAGGCTGGCAAGGGCCCTACAGGCTCCACTTCCCGTGGGCACTCAGCCTGTGGCTGCCCCATAACCAAATGCACTCTGGTGAGCTCTCCCTGCAGGGAGCACGCCCACACCCTTCCCTTCTCTCACAGGCGTGCATCTCCTAACCTCCAAGGGACCCCAGGAGACTTGCAACTAGGGGAGC
>NW_006330450.1:0-330 GCF_000327345.1 Myotis davidii
GGGACCACCAGCTGCCAGCCACAGTGCACGTGGACCCAGTGGTTCGACGTGGACTTCCCATATCCGGGGCCCCACGGAGGAGACGTGGAAACCTACAGCAACATCATCCGCAGTGGACAGAAGATCTGCCGCCGGCCCGAGTACATCACCCACCTGGAGTGCCGAGCCGAGAGCCAACCCGAGGTCAGCATCGACCGGCTGGGCCAGGTGGTGCAGTGCAGCCCCGACGTGGGCCTGGTGTGCCACAACCGAGACCAGACGGGCAGGTTCCAGATGTGCCTCAACTACGAGGTCCGCGTGCTGTGCTGTGAGCCCCAACCAGGCTGCCCT
>NW_006330451.1:0-330 GCF_000327345.1 Myotis davidii
CTCCCGCTGCAGCCAGAGTCCTTGCTGTTCCTGGGCTGCACCAGGCCAGGGTCTGCCTCTGTCATCACGTGGCCTCTTCCCTCTGCGTCTGTCTCTGTCTTTTCTCCGCTTCTTCTAAGGACACCAGTCATGAGATGAGGGCCCTGCCGCAGTATGACTCACTTAACTCATACATCTGCCAAGGCCCTACTTCCAAATGAGGTCAAATTCTGCGGTTCCGGGTGAGCATGAATTTGGAGGGGACAGTATTCAACCTGGTACCCCCGGACAAGCACCTGGCCCAGAGGAGAGGTTCAGGAAAGGATGGCTGACACAGGGATGAATGAAGGA
>NW_006330452.1:0-330 GCF_000327345.1 Myotis davidii
TGTCTGTATTTAACAGATGAGAAGAACAAAGCTCAGAAGATTGATTTGTCCAAACTCATGAGTTCTTACAGAGGCAGAGCTGACACCCCAGGGTCCTAGCGCCTAGCTTTAGAAACCAAACATCATGTCAGAATATCTGCTAGAATCTAGAAAATAATCATGCTGTGGAATATTTCTGGATCTTCAGAGATCAATTCATAAAACACGAAACAGAAATCTTAAGAACAGGCTTAAACAGGAATGCTTCTAATTGACTTGTATTTTTTCAAAATATATCTGTATTGATTTTTTACAGAAAGGAAGGGAGAGTCAGAAACATTGATGAGAGAG
>NW_006330453.1:0-330 GCF_000327345.1 Myotis davidii
ATTGATTTTTAGAGAGAGGTGAAGAGAGAAAGATGATTGGTTGTCTCCCCTGCACACCCTAACTGGGAATTGAACTCACAACCTAGGTATGCACCCTAACTGGGAATGGAACCCGTGACCTTCCTGTGCACAGGACAATGCTCCAAACAACTGACCCACACTGGCCAGGCCTCATTTTGTTTTTATATTAATGGTAGCAGTAGGTACTATCAATATCTGCAACTTACAAATGGGGAAACTTAGGCTCAGTGAAAATATTTGCCCGAGGATCATATAGGTAGTACATGGAAAACACAGTTTTTGACCCCAGATGTATTCTTTGAATTCAGA
>NW_006330454.1:0-330 GCF_000327345.1 Myotis davidii
ATGATGCTAAGTGAAATAAGCCAGTCAGACAAAACAAATACATGACTCACTATATGTGGAATCTAGTGAATAAAATGGAAAGAGGCATGGATACATGGAACAGACTGACACCTGGGGAGGGCGTTTGGGTAACTGGATGAACGAAGGTGAAGGGATTAAGCAAAAAAAATCAAAAAATAACACATAGACAAGATGTGGTGCTAGCCAGTGAGAAGAGCAGGTGGGGATAGATGGAGGTGGGCAAAAGGGGGGGAAGTGGAGATGGGAAGAGAGTTTTCTTGGTGCAATGGATGCGCAATGCGGTGTGCAGATGATGTTTTATTGAGTTGT
>NW_006330455.1:0-330 GCF_000327345.1 Myotis davidii
TTTATTATTCAATTTGTCTGTGTCCTCACTGCCTTTCTAACCTATTGAATTTGTCAGATTCCTGAAAAGATCCTAACTAATAGACCATCTCACAGAGTTTTGATTTGAGTGTTACATAAAATTCTTGATGTATACACATCAGACATCTAGCTCAGTGCTTTACTACTGAGCCTGTGTGAGCTTGATTTTCTCTTCTCTCCCCTTTCCCCTAATAATGATCTAAGCCTTTGATGACCGATGACATCATGGTATAAAACCCAGTCAATATTGTCATACCTGAATGTAATCGGGGGTAGGGTGGGTCCTGCAGTGTTGAAAGGTCTAAAATCA
>NW_006330456.1:0-330 GCF_000327345.1 Myotis davidii
AAAAAAAAAGTCCTAGAGTATTATTTAAATTTTTATGTCACTACAATGTATAAAACTTGCCAAGTTTGTCTTATTTATGAAAATTACAAGTAAAAAACTGTAACAAGAGAAACATAAAAAAAGTACTTCAAATGTCAAAGAAAATGATATCAAACTGCAGTATGATGAGTCAGAGTAAAGAGAAAGGTCAGAAATGTTATGAACACTTTTAGACATTAAGATGTTCAAATCAATAAGACTTTCATATGATTCTAGGAAACACCCCAGAAGAGATGAGGGAAACTTTTGGGGTTTTTGTAATATTCTCTGTCTTAATCTGGGTGGTGGTAA
>NW_006330457.1:0-330 GCF_000327345.1 Myotis davidii
CCCTGTTAGAAGCACATGACATCCATAGAAATAGGAAGGAAGGCGGAGACCAGGGAGTGTGCAGATGTGGTGGCAGGGGCGTGTGAATCAGATCCCCAGAAGCTCCCTGCCTATGCTGCTGATAATATGTGATGCTGTGTAAAGCTCCTTTTATAGCAGATCTGTTTTGGACATGCCTGTCCTAAGGCCTCCCCATATCTCATACCAGAACTTTGGCACCATATGCCCTACATGTAGAAAAGAAACCCCTAGTGCAACCTCCAGGGACTGCATATTAGTATCATTGCTTCCTTCTATTACAGTGGTTCTCAACTTTGGCTGCACATTAGA
>NW_006330458.1:0-330 GCF_000327345.1 Myotis davidii
TGCCCTCAATCCTGAACTCTCAATCCTTTGGTGGAGGCTACTTCACAAGAACAGAGAAAGACACAAAAGGATTAAAGAAATTCAGTCACAGGCAACAGACTAGTCTCTCAGCCCTTCCAGAGGCATTGTACTTTTTAAGTTTTTAAAACTGGCTTTAGAGAGAGGAAGGGATATAGAAATGTGGATGAAAAACATGCATGATCGGTGGTCCCATGCTGGGGATTGACGCTCAACCATTGAGCCACACTAGCCAGCTGGGTGGCATTTGCACTTTTGAGTGTTACTAACAACCAGACTATTTGACAAACATTAAATAAATCCACCTTGGGG
>NW_006330459.1:0-330 GCF_000327345.1 Myotis davidii
CAGAGGTGAAAGAAAATCAGTAAAATGTATATGCAAGTCTTCCTCCTGTCAGAGTCTGGGGTGTGCCATAGGAACCAGAGTCAAGTCTCTGCCCACACACACACACCTCAAAATCACATAAGACTCAGACCCAGCCAGCCCTATCCACATTGGGCTAGATCCAGACCCTGACAGACCTACTCCCATCAAGCCCCGATGGGTGGAGGGCACAGCCTCAGGTCGCCTGGCCCAGTGCTGGGGTGGGGGACGGGGTCCTAGATTCCCTAGCCTGGGTCAGGGGGTGCATCTTGAGGTCTTCTGGCCTGGGCCAGGGGGTGTGGCCTGAGGTCC
>NW_006330460.1:0-330 GCF_000327345.1 Myotis davidii
ATAAAACGGATTGGCAGGTGAATTATGTTCCTCAATAGAGTAAGTAATTTTAATGATTTTGTATAGATGGTAGTGTCTCTCTACCTTAAAATGGATATCTGATAGTCCCAGTCAAAAGGACAATGAAATAGGGTGATAAAGATTATTTCCCTCTCAGAGTGTTGGAAACTTAAATTTATCTTTTTTTACATATAACTTTATCATTTAAAAAAACTCAAAATGGTTAATGTTTTTGAAGAAAAATATATTGCAAGTTAGTTTCCTTAAAACTAAAAGGATATTGACATATTTTACTCTCTTAAAATTTAGTTTTTGTCATAATTGAAAAAA
>NW_006330461.1:0-330 GCF_000327345.1 Myotis davidii
CCTCTCTAAAATCAATAAAAACATATATAAAAAGGGGAAGTAAACAGTACTCTGAAGCTAGTGTCAGTGGCCTAAAGAACACGAACAGGGGCAGAGCTCAGAGGTAAAGAGAGCTGTATGTTACTGTGATCTTGAACTCACTCATTCCATTGGTGCTGACTTCCACTCCATCAGCCCTTTCTAGGATTTTAAGTCCCTTATTTCCTGTGTTATGTCTGTTTCTGCTTAAAATACCTAGATTAGTTACTATTTCTTACACTACACCTGGACTATCAGAGGTATTCAGAGCAGTTGCAGGGAACAGGGGTGGGCAAACTTTTTGACTCGAGG
>NW_006330462.1:0-330 GCF_000327345.1 Myotis davidii
AAAAAAAGTTATCAAAATGGTAACAAATAACAAGTGTGGGCAAGGATTTGGAGAAAATGGGAACCCTTGTGTACTATCTGTGGGATTGCTAATTGGTACAGTCATTGTGGCCAACAGCATGGAGAGTCCTCAAAAAAATTAAAAACGGAACCACCAAATGACCCAACAATTCCACTTCTGAGTATCTATCTGAAGAAAATGAAAATATTGATAATTTAAGAGACACGCCTAATAAAATAGAAACTCTGAGTTGAAAGGTGAGGGAGCTAATAATTTGTGTCCTGTGTTATCAATCTATTATAATAAAAGCATAATATGCAAATTGACTGA
>NW_006330463.1:0-330 GCF_000327345.1 Myotis davidii
TTTTTTAAGTTTTGAAAGTTATATAGGTAGACTTGAATAGTATATTTGACATTATAAAGCTGTCAAATCATCTTGAATTTAATGCAATCCAGTGAAAATACCAAAAAAAATTTAATGAAGTCAGATAGGTTGATACTAAGTTAAATGAAAGAACAAACATACAACTATAGCCAAGAAGAAACTATAAAAAGAAAACTTACAAGTGGCACTACCCGTACCAAACATTACAACATTGATAGTAGTCTCCCCTTATCTGTGGGGGATACACTCCAAATCACATACCCCTCCTCTTAATGAATGCCTGAAACCATGGATAATACCAAACCCTAT
>NW_006330464.1:0-330 GCF_000327345.1 Myotis davidii
TTTGATGTTTCGGGCTCTGTGTGTGCGGCCTCAGGAAAGCGTGGGGCGAGGAGAGAGGATTCCCCGAAGGAGGCCCATCCCGTTGACTGACAGACACAATCAATGGCCAATAGATTCGTTAAACTTTTAAAGTTTCCCTCCAGCCCAGGAGGAAAATGAAGTACAAACCGCCCGATTTGTACCGCTCTCCGACTTCTGGGGCGCCGGGAGAATGGCCCGGCCGGGAGGTGCCCCGTCCAGGAGGCCCGTGGGGGCCAGCGTCCGATGCTGCGTGGTTTGAAATGAGCCTTTCTGGGTTCAGCTTATTATTATTATTATTATTATTATTAT
>NW_006330465.1:0-330 GCF_000327345.1 Myotis davidii
TTTAAAACTCACAAATTTCTTACTTCTGGAATTTCCCTGTTTAATATTTTTGGACCATGTAACCAAGACCACAGAAAGCAAAACTGCTTGTAAGGAGGATTACTCTTTACTGTAAAGATTTCCAAGTTTGCTTGAAGAACCCTTTAAACTGGCAACCAGATCCTCCCAATAAATCTAATGTAACTTTTAAAAATAGCCATGCCTAGGCTCCATCCCCATGGTAATTATAACAGTAAAGCTGGGATGGGACCCCTGGCATTGTATTTTATTTTGTTTGTTTGATAATCCTCACCCTATGATATCTTTCCATTGATTTTTAGAGAGTGGAAG
>NW_006330466.1:0-330 GCF_000327345.1 Myotis davidii
AGCCAGAGACCATCTCTATGGCAAAGACTGAATACTTCCATCAAGTCCTTTCACTTGGTAGAAGGTGGTTGTCATCACCACTCTCCACTAAACAGTCAGATCAACCGGAAGCAGATGGCTCTCTGAAATGTGGCCTGGGCCATGCTTCAGAATAAGAATAGGTAACATAGGACCTCTGTCATAGGTAGTGCTGGTTGGGGTTGGCTCAGAGAGAAAAGAATGAATAGACAGAAATATGTGCCTGAGGCTATTGATTTGTGTCCTTGTTAACGCATCCTTCCCCCCATTAGAAAGTGAACTTCAGGAGCCCTTAGACCAGTGGTTCTCAAC
>NW_006330467.1:0-330 GCF_000327345.1 Myotis davidii
GCTTTGTCACGTGTGCCTTCGGTGTCGTCTCTGAGAAACCCTGACTGACCCGCGGTCCTGTGTTTGCAGATTAGCAGTTCAGCTGAGGTTCAGGATTCATTCTGAGCTCAGCTGGCTCAGGATGGGCAAGAGGGTCCCGTTCCACTGTTTATGTTCTATCCTACGTAATAAAAGGCCAGCCACCATAAGCGGAACGACCGGGACGACCAGAGAACAGAGCCCCCAGGGCCCCTCCCTGGCGGGCTCTGCCCCCAAGCAAATGGTTAGGGTTGATCAGGCAGGCCGGCCAGTGGTTTTGGGTGATCAGGAAGGCAGGCAGAGTGGTTAGGG
>NW_006330468.1:0-330 GCF_000327345.1 Myotis davidii
GACACTTAGCATATTAGACTTTTATTATATAGGCTTGTTCCCCTATATGTTATTACTTGGATTATAAATAAAGTTTTACTTCTCAGCCTGGTTTTATAATAAGGCCTGATGGTTTTAACAATGCCTTGGAAATTAAGTTTTCAGAACTGGTGTCATTCTTGCTTTCAGGTATTTCTAATTTGGAATGTTTCTCAGCTATATAATGTTCTTCTTCCCTGTTGCTACAACCCAGTAATAATGAAGTCCAGGGGTAAATCAGGATGGCTATCTGAGATGAACACTCAGACTTTAGGAGAGTTTAGAGGTGCTCAGAGAGACTTTCATTCTTAT
>NW_006330469.1:0-330 GCF_000327345.1 Myotis davidii
AGTAACAATACCCCAAAGTGAAAGTAACCCAAAGGTTCATCAAATGATGAATAGATTTTTAAAAATGTAGTCACTTCATGCAATGAAACGTTATTCAGCAATAAACAGGAATGAAGTACTGGTGATAAGTGCCACAAAAGAGATGTACCCTGAAAACATTATGCTAAGTAAAAAAGGCAGTCACAAAGGAGCACCTACTGTGTGATTCCACTGATATGTAATGTGCAGAACAGACAAATCTAGAGAGACTGAGAGGACAGTAGTGGTTCCTGAGGGCCAGGAAGAGGGGGGAAGTGGAAGCTGGCACAGGGTGGTTGGTAAAGGGCACAG
>NW_006330470.1:0-330 GCF_000327345.1 Myotis davidii
TCTCCATTATCCCTCATAAAACAATGTGATGTATTTTAACCACCTTTCCAGATAAATAACAAAGAAATAATCAAAAACTGACCTTTATAAAGTTTTCAATTTCATAATTGCATGTGGTCAAATAGAGTATTGAGGTCAGATATATGATTCCAAAGCACTAAACCATTTATCTTTTATTTTGCATCCCCATCATACTTAGCAAAATGTTCGGCAATTATCAGGTATTTTAAAAATGTTTTTCAATGGACTGTCCTTTTTGGTAGAGAAGTCAGGAGTTTACTGTTGAACTTTATGTACTTGCTTCTGCCCAGATACTTATGGGGAGTATAT
>NW_006330471.1:0-330 GCF_000327345.1 Myotis davidii
ATAATCTGCATGTTAGGGATACAAACTCCCTGTTTCTTCATGAAATCAAGAACTATAATTCAAACATATTTGGTATAGTTGAATAAAAGGTTTAAAAATTATCTTGTCTAAATGGGAAATGTTGGCTTGTAAAAATAAAAGCAAATTAAATATATAGTAGGATAGAGTTTACTAGCATAAAATAAATGACATTTAACATTGCATCATTAAGGTCTGTTTTGACATTCTGTTCAGCTTGGTTTTCAGCATGGCTATGAATTCAATTAAATATATTGAATGTACTGTCTTACAGTGAATATTTATTCATGATTAAAAAATCACAAATGAGAA
>NW_006330472.1:0-330 GCF_000327345.1 Myotis davidii
TAGAAAGAGAGAAGGAGGTGGGAAATATCTGACATCATGGATCAGTTGCATTTCCTTTCATCTGTTATCTTTGGCTTCTTATTATGGAAGGAAAATGAAACATCTTTTTTCCCTTTTTTAAGAATTAATCTGTACTTCTTGCATACAGAAAAATGTGATCCAAACTGACACCCTACAAAGGGGCAGAGCTATAATTGCACCCTAAATCAATTCTATTAAAGGACCTTGGTTGTAATATGATACAATGACATACTGTCATACTATGATAGCCTATTTTCAGAGTGCCAACAACTCCAGAAAAGCCTTGAAGAAGGGTGTGGAGTGATTTTT
>NW_006330473.1:0-330 GCF_000327345.1 Myotis davidii
ACTGTAAACCTACTTTTGCCCCACCCTGTAGAAAAGAAATGGTCTATTTGGTGGAGAAATTATTGTGACCCTTGTCCCAATCAGAAGCAAAACAAAATTCTACTGGTGTTTTGATACACACACACACTATCTGTGTTTCATAGGTTAACTCTTATTTTCCATACAAAATTGCTTTGGGGTCTTCAATGAGTTAATCTTAAATGAAAGACAAAGAGGCTGCTTTTACTTATTTACTTTTTAATAGGAAGGGAGAGGGAGAGAGAAGCATCAATGATTGGTTGCCTTCTGTATACCCCACACTGAGCCCACAACCCAGGCATGTGCCCTGAC
>NW_006330474.1:0-330 GCF_000327345.1 Myotis davidii
GTTGTAAAAAGTTTTAACCATTAAGTATGTACACAATACATTTCAATTAAATGACCATTTTAAGATATTCAGAATTTTGTACGTTTGTCAATAAGCAATGAGAAAATTTTCATTTGGACACTGAAGTCTAGATTAAGCAAGATATTTTTGTATCAATAAAACTTGTAAAATATCGCATAGTGAACTGAAAATCCAAGGCTTTGAGCAAGAAAGCAAAGGAAATGAAAACATTAGTTTTGCTAGTGAATTAAGCTTTGGTTTCACGTTTGATTTCTTTAAATACCAGCAAAAAATTTTTAAGACATGTATGTATAGGCCAAACTCTACCCA
>NW_006330475.1:0-330 GCF_000327345.1 Myotis davidii
CTCTCTAAAAATCAATTTAAAAAGCAAACAAACAGAAAATCAAGATTGTCTGGTATGGCTGCAGTGTGTTCCCTTTAGCTCCTTCTGAATGTTGCTAGAAGTATGTTTCCTTCCCTGCTTCATAATTCCTCTGGATTCTCCATGATTTTCCCGTCTTCTTGCTTTACAAATTCCTCTAAGGCTTCCCCTAACCAGCTGCCCATCAACTTCTCCAGGTTTGTCTGGAACTCTTTTTCATGGACCTTCCAGAATAGCCACTGCTCACATTCCCCAAACCTGGAATGTACCCTCCTTTCTCCCAGGATTCCCTTGGCTCTATCTTTCAATCAA
>NW_006330476.1:0-327 GCF_000327345.1 Myotis davidii
CCAACCCTCTGAATCTTTGGTGTTCCTGCTCTTCATCGAGTTACCTCAGTTTTTCATTGACTTGGACTGTTGGACAGCAGTGTACATAGAGGCATCCCATTGAATCCTCTGGATTCCACCTACAGTTGTATTTTCACACACTTCTCCCCACCATTGGTAGCAGCAACTCAATTTCAGTATCCTTGACTCCCTTCCCTTCTTATTTTTCTAGCACACGAGAACCTCAAAATGGCTATAGAGTTGGCTCAGCGTTCAATCTCTGACTATATTCTTTGATGGAAATACTGCTGTCTTGGATAATACGGCTTTCAAACCCTTTTAATTGCA
>NW_006330477.1:0-330 GCF_000327345.1 Myotis davidii
ATATTTGCCAGAAATCTATTGAGACTGTTAACTTATTCCTAATGGAATTTATTTCCTGCTAGAATTATCCTAATACTTAAGAAAGCCAATTTTAACAGCTGTAAAAGTGGTTCCTGTGTGAGAGAAGGGAAGTACTGGGAGCTAAGACATTTCTAATTTATGATTATTACTTTCTTACTGTTTACAGGATAATGATAAGCCAGTGGATCTACCATCTTTTATTCTTTATAATTATTAATCCCTTCAATGAAACTTTAAAAGTTACTGAATTTTTATAAATTGCATACATTTTGTAGGTTTCTTGTGCTCACTTTGTTAACAAATAACTTG
>NW_006330478.1:0-330 GCF_000327345.1 Myotis davidii
TCATGTGCAGCCAAGGTGGAGAACCACTGCCCTCGGAAGTAATGCATGCTTCCTCTTGGCACTCCTTTCCATGAGATCTCTTTCCGTAGCTTCTCTTCACCAAAAGAAACAGGGCAAGTCAATCATCCAATGACATCATGTACACCTTTAGCCAAAAGGACAGAAGTAGATAATAAACCTCATGCATGGTCTAACCCTTCCAAATGCTCTCATCAAGTTTGAGGGCGATTTTTCACACAGTTTTGACATAAAAGGATAATAATAATAAACAAAGAACCCAATTTTCTTGGAGATTCTCCTAAACTTACTTGTAACTCAACAATGCAGCAT
>NW_006330479.1:0-330 GCF_000327345.1 Myotis davidii
AGATAAAATATATGAATAAAATGGTAACAATTACTTTAAATGAAAATGGACTAAATGTTCCAATCAAAAGACATATGTGGCTGAATGGATAACAAAACAATACCCTTAAGGTATTAAGCAAATTTAAAAAGAAAAGACTCATGGACACAGACAGCAGTATAGTGATTGCCAGAAGGAAAGAGGTTTGAGGGAGGTAGAAGAGAGTAAAGGAAGGCTAAATGGTAATGAAAGGAGATTTGAGTTGGGGTGGTAAATACAAAATGCAGTATACAGATGATGTACTGTATATTTGTATATCTCAAACCTATATAATTTTATTAACCAACTAGA
>NW_006330480.1:0-330 GCF_000327345.1 Myotis davidii
TAGGAGATGAGCATGATTTAACAAAATCTTTAAGCTTAATCTGGCAACACCAACATAACGGTGTCTCAAGAGATTCATTCCTTTAGCAAGAATTGCAACAGGATATTTCATAAAATTAGAAATTAAAAATGAAGAAAGTTTACAAAATAAGATTTCATGAAAATATAATAAAAAATTTTCAACTTATTTAAAATGGAGAGCAGAGGAATATAAAGAGTAAAAAGTAATTGAAAATTTGAGCCTGGAGATTCAAGAAACCATGCAATCATCACAGGACTAAGTGAAGAGGATTGGCCATGAAGAAAATTGAGTATAAAGTGTTGGTGAATG
>NW_006330481.1:0-329 GCF_000327345.1 Myotis davidii
TGTTAAACAAAGCAAATAAGTACCATACTTCAGGATCTCTTTGAGTCCTGGAACCCCAAATCAAATGCTATTTTACATTGGGACTTTCTCTCTTTGGTCACAATATTGGTTGAAATTTGTGAAGATCTTTAACTAAAAATAGAGTACACCAGGTTATTTATAATGCAGTATATTTTTAATTTAGGTATAAATAAGTATATTTATAAAGTATTTGTGTTTATTTAATGTAAATAAATTGGAAAATTGTTTTGAAACAGGAATTTTTAGGGGTGAAGAGACAGGTTTTAGGAAATTTCAGAAATCAAGGGGACCATGGAGGAAGCACAGGG
>NW_006330482.1:0-330 GCF_000327345.1 Myotis davidii
TTTTGAGGAACTTCCATGCTGTTTTCCAAGTGGCCACACCATTTTACATTCCCACCAATTTCTTCACATTCCCACCGATACTTGTTATTTTCTGTTTTGTTTTGATTTTATGTTAGTTTCCTAATGGGTGATACCTCATTGTGGTTTTGAGTTGTATTTCCCTAATGATTAGTAATTTTGAGTATCTTTTCATATGCGTGCTGGCTATTGGTATATCTTTTGGAGAAATGTCTAGCCAGATTCTTTTCCCATTTAAAAATTTAGGTTGTTTCCTTTGTTGTTGAGTTGTAGGAATTCTTATATAGTCTGAATACTAACCCCTTATTTGAT
>NW_006330483.1:0-330 GCF_000327345.1 Myotis davidii
GGAAGGAAAGTTGTCAAAAAATAAATGCATTTGTGTATGTATTTGTAGTAAATAAATGAATGAATAAATAACTAGTACATATGGTGGTGTTGGTATACACCTGGAAAAACTGGAGGAATATGCACCTCCAAATATATACAATCATGGGCCACTTAACAATGTGGATATGTTCTGAGAAATGTGTGGTTAGGCAATTTGGTCATTGTGCAAACAACACAGAGAGTACTTACACAAACCTAGGTGCTATAGCCTAATACTGTAGTTGTATGTGCTACACTTTAAAAAATTTTATTTTTACATTACAGTTTACATTAAACATTATTTTGTATT
>NW_006330484.1:0-330 GCF_000327345.1 Myotis davidii
TCACATGTATTCTCACATTAATTAAGCTTCCTGTTAAAACTGATACGACATCTCATAGGTGCCAAATTTTAGTAATGGCTTTATGTCAATCCATGCAGGAAAAGTAAGACAAAATGCAAAAGTCAGATGGGACCATTAATGCACCGATAATACATACACGCCGGCCAAAAGAACGTAATTTTTTAAAACTATAAAATAAACAGACTTCAAGAAAACTGGGTTATTACTAAACAGCTTTCAACTATTAACACCCAAGTTCCTTAAATAAATTTCTCAACAGAGACATGTTAGACTGGACATTTTAATTATAGGTCTATCCTTCCCATACCC
>NW_006330485.1:0-330 GCF_000327345.1 Myotis davidii
AGCTGCCAGGCCTCACTGGGAATAATGAGCTTTACAGAAGGCAGCCATTCAAGGGGATCCGTTTACTTTTGGAAGTAGGTAGGGATTGGGCCCCCTAGCCCTGCCTCGTGTCATCCCACGGTTCCGGACCAGAGAAGGAGTCAGGTCACTTCATTACAACGTGCTCTGTGTGTTCCTTATCCAGGGATACTTCTGGAGGGGCATCAACTTCCTGAACACCCACCCCACATCCTCAGCCCTGAATGGAGCGTATGCTAGGGTATCTTCCCCAACAAGCCTCTGATTTAAGCAGAAACGCATCTTTTTTCGAGGTCTCAGTCAGCCCATTTA
>NW_006330486.1:0-330 GCF_000327345.1 Myotis davidii
TCACTACTATCTAATTCCAGGACATTTTCATCACCTCAAAAAGAAACCCCATACTCATCAGCAGTCACTCCCCATTCTCTCTGCCCCCAGCCCCTGGCAACCACTAATCTCCTTTTGTCTCTCATTTATTGAGCACCTGCTGTGTACAATGCACTCTAACAGATGCTGGAGATATGATAATGAGAAAATTCTCCCAACTGATTTGGAAGTAGATGAACAAACTATAAATTACTCAGGCAAAACATGAATGGATCTGGATGACTGCCAATGTCGCTTAGGTGGTGACTACCTTTTCAAGGAGGGGCAATATAGGGTGGAAGATTTTACACC
>NW_006330487.1:0-330 GCF_000327345.1 Myotis davidii
ATCCTCAAAAAATATTAGCACACCAAATTCAACAGTACATTAAAAGGATCATATACGATGATCCAATAAAATTTATTCCAGGATTGCAAAAATGGTCCAATATCCACAAAACAAGAATCATAATACAACACAATAACAAAACAAAAATAAAAATCTTATAACCATCTCAATAGATGGAAATAATCATTTGACAAAATATAACATCCATAAAACTTTCAACAAAGTGGAACTAAACAGAACATATCTCAATATAATAAAAACCACATATGACAAATCCAGAGCTTACATACTCAATGGTGAAAACTCTATGTTTTCCCCTAACATCAGGAA
>NW_006330488.1:0-330 GCF_000327345.1 Myotis davidii
TCAGGCATGCTGATAGACACTGAGAATAAAAAGATAAAGAAGTTATGCCTTCTGCTTTCAGATAAATTATGATCTATTATTCCGTGATGACTTTTATCTTTATTTACATACAGATAGGTTAAATAAGAAAACACTACCCAGTGAATAGCTGGTGAGAAGGGGCCTGGTGAGCCCTAGAGCTGGTCACATCTAGAACAAGAAGGTCTTTCTCTTTGGTATTGGTGACATTCCTGAAGTGTTTAGACTCAGATCTGGCCTTTAAACTTCTGCTTCATGAGAACTAACAAATAGGTGAAAATACTCTAGGCCAGCGGTTCTCAACCTGTGGGT
>NW_006330489.1:0-330 GCF_000327345.1 Myotis davidii
ACCCCTGTTCTAGAACCAGCTGCAAGATTTGAAACCTGGCTCCTCCAGGTTAGCTATGTAAATTTGGGTAAGTTCATTGTCTCAGTTTCCTCGTTCATAATGGGACCATCAAATAGCCTACTTCAGAGGGTTATCATAAGGATCAAATTATACCAGGTAACAAACTCATCACACTGCCTGGACATACCCTCTACGCAGACATACCTCACTTTACTGAGCTTCACAGATGTTTTTTGCACATTGAAGGCAAGACCCTCTACCAGCAAAAAGGTTACAACTCACTTATTGTGGTGGTCTGGAACCCAACCTGTAATATCTCTGAGGTATGCC
>NW_006330490.1:0-330 GCF_000327345.1 Myotis davidii
TGCGGGCCGTAGTTTGAGGACCCCTGATCTAGGAAATTGTCTTCTTGTGTCTGACTTCTCATTGCTCATTTGCCAATGGCTCTAGATTACTAACTTCTCAAGATACTGTGCAGAATCCATGAAGTTATATATTAACATCATCAGACCATTACTTAAAAAATAATCAGAACTCTTTACTTGAAAGCAGATGGTAGGATGCTCAAATTCCTAAACTCAGAGGAATTCACTGCCATCACCAAGTGATGGGACTGATAAGAAAAAAATCATCTCTTCTAGTGTACAATTCTAAGTCCCTAAGAGTTCTTTTCCACTGTGATATATTAAAAAAAT
>NW_006330491.1:0-330 GCF_000327345.1 Myotis davidii
ACCTTTCAGCATCTCTGGGCTGCCTCACAGGAGGGCCAATTTTGCTGGAAGTTTGGAGTGTGTAGAGGTGAGTTCTGACACAGGTGTGCAGGTTACAGACAGTGTGGTAATTTGTTAGCACTGTCAAACTCACAGCCCCTGACAGCTGCCTTATAGGCATGAAAATCATAACAGCCAAAATGGATTGAGCATTTACTGTGCCCACTACAAACATCCACTACATCCTCACTACTCAAAGTGCGGTCCATGGACTAGCAGGGTCACCATCACCCACGGCCTAATGAATCAGAACTTGAATTTGTTGTTGTTGTTGTTTTTAAATATATTTTT
>NW_006330492.1:0-330 GCF_000327345.1 Myotis davidii
AAAAGAAAAAAAATGAGCAACACTCTCTTTTAAGACCACCTCATTAGCACTCATAGGTAACTGTCTCCATGGCTCTAGAGATAAATGAATTACCTGTGAATCCTTAATTGAGAAAAATTCTCTTCTCTTAATGATGAAAAGAGAATAAAACTAGCCCTTTAATGGGTGGAAAATAATGCAATGCATATTTTTAAAGGGTAAGGTTACAAATAGTAATAAACAAAAATCAACCAAATAGATTCTGAATCAAACTTTGTTCTGTGTTTTGAGTCATCCAGTTTTGATTCTGACAGTTACCATGTCCTATCAAATACAGAAACCAGTGAGCAG
>NW_006330493.1:0-330 GCF_000327345.1 Myotis davidii
AAGGTTTGAGAAAAGCCTAAAGAACAAGTATAATTATTATTACAGCTAATATTAGCAGACAGGTAAAGACAGTCAAACAAATAAAGTTCAACATCAATTTGTAGGAGTATAGGCCTTGTCAGTTTCGTGGGAAAGGTGTCTATCTCTGGTGTCAGTGGCTTCTTGTCCCCTGGAAGTCTTTGGTCTCTGCTGTAGGTGGAGCCAACTGTCATTCACAGTTAAGTACCTGATAAGGTCCCTTGCAATGACGTTGGAGAGAGACTTTAATTGATGTTTTTACAACACTTGTCATTCATGGTCCTTGAAGTCTTTGTCTTTTGGGAGCTCACC
>NW_006330494.1:0-330 GCF_000327345.1 Myotis davidii
AATTCTATTCATTAATATTCCATCAATGTCATCAAGAAAGTCTTTTAGCATTGGGAAAGTGTCAAGCACACAGTGTCAAATTTTCTAAAATTCTAGAACAAATACTGGTAGTTATTTTCTTTGAAGTGACAGGCTTACTTTGTCCATTTTCAAGAAAATGTCCATAAATACTCAAATCTGAATAACTCTAGTTTGTCTGTTGTTTATTCTTTCCAGTAAAAACAGTATTTCATGGAGAAAGCCACTATTTCAGCTCAGAACTCAGTCACACAGTGCTTTCCCTTGACAACCATTGCTGAGGTCCTGCCCCAGTAGGTCCAGGGGTCCCCA
>NW_006330495.1:0-330 GCF_000327345.1 Myotis davidii
TATACACAGGTCTCTAAACTGTGTGGTACTTTTCTGGTTTTCCAACTTATTTCCTAACAGTTATGAAAATAGTGTCACATTGATGTATTTCATACATATTTAAAACCACAGTAATTTTGAGATGTTAGTAGTAGTAGTAATGGATGAAATCCAGACAAAGGATGTCAAAAGAGGAAGGAAGAATGGGCACCAAGATAGAACATGTGGCCTCTAGCTTGGCACCTATCGGTCATGCATTTGACTTCTCACTAAATGTTCTTTGATTCTGAGGACATTTGACTCACCCCACACAAGTCAGAGGCTACATGTGATGCTTGTTGCTGTGCTGCA
>NW_006330496.1:0-330 GCF_000327345.1 Myotis davidii
TTTAAAACAAAGGCTATAACAAGAGACAAAGCAAAACAATTTATAATGAAAAAGGGATCAATCCAACAAAAAAATATCCTTGTAAACATTTATGCACCCACGGTAGGAGCACCTACTAGTAAATATATAAACCAAATACTGGCAGACATGAAAGAGATGGACAGTACTATAGCAATTATAGGAGATGCTAACATCCCTTCAACATCTTCCAGACAGAAAATTAACAAGAAAACAGTGACTTTAAATGAAACACCAGACCAGACACATTTAATTGATACTTTCAGATAATTTCACACTAAAGCAGCAGAATATACATTCTTTTCAAGCACA
>NW_006330497.1:0-330 GCF_000327345.1 Myotis davidii
TGACATGACACATGTACGTTGCTGAATCAGAGACCTGTGCTCGAGGGATATGAAGAAACTGTCCTTTATCAATATAAAGTGCTTGCGAACTGGAGATGATCGGCTGGCCGTCCTTATACCACGTGACAGCTGGCAGCGGAAGTCCGCGTGTTTCACACTCCAGTTTAATTACGCTGTTGATCAACGCTGATATTTCTGTGGTGACATTCCCTCCTTTAATACTGGGTGGAACTACAAAGGATTTCAGAGCAGAAACAAGTTTTCTAGGCTTTAGCAGCTGCAGAAAATCTAAAATGCGACAGGTGTTTAAATGATGCACTCAAAGCAAAT
>NW_006330498.1:0-330 GCF_000327345.1 Myotis davidii
CCAGGCCTCTAGTGTCTAAATAAGATTATAGAATTTAGGTCAAACCTTATTTAGGCTAAGTAGGAAACTTTCTTTGGGAATGAAGAACATACCCTAAAATCCAATGTGCATTAAATGAATATGCATATTTCACTCAGTTCCTATAATTATATTCTTCAGTGGTACTATAATGCCTTCTATCAATGTAGATGCTCCTAAATTTTTACTACAGGATGGTTGATTGAATAGATGAAGAGTTTATGGACTAAAAATAGAAATATAATCCATAGTGTATGTCCATGTCTAGTTGCCAAATAGATTTGTTTCCTATGGCTGCTGTAACAAATTACC
>NW_006330499.1:0-330 GCF_000327345.1 Myotis davidii
GCCAGTAGTACACTGACATCACAGCGAGCCCTCCATAAATAACTGCTAAATACCCGCATAATGGAGGAGTAGGGAAGTGGGAGAATTGCTCTGTAAATGAACCATTAAATCCTGTCTTAATTGTTTTAGAAAATTTCCTGACTTCTTTTCCCCTAAAATAAAGTATCTTTGGATATCAACTGTACTGTTTTATGATTCTCTTAAGATCCAACAGGCTCAAGACATACCAGAACAATCCTTTAATATGCAGGAAAAAGACAATGAGATTAAGAAAATAATCAGTGAGATGGAGCAATTGAAGGAGCAACTCAAAGCTAAAGAGTCAGCACT
>NW_006330500.1:0-331 GCF_000327345.1 Myotis davidii
AGCCGTGGTCAGAGTCGCTGGTAAGAGAGGCTGGGAGGGAGCCGGTGCGGTGGGCGTGGGGAGAACGGGCCAGTGCGCACCGGCTGGGCGGGCCGGGGAGGGGCCCAACCCAAGGCTCTCTGACAAGGCAGCCGGAATCAGATTTGTTACTATTGCTATTGGAAAGGTGACGAAGTCCCATTAAACAAACATTTGGAAAGAGGAAAGTCTGCCACCCCAATCCCTCCGTGCTAGCAGGAGACCCGTTTTCATTTTTGTGACCTCTTCCCCGCCTTTGTCCCCTTGCAGTTGCTTGCATGGCTTATGGACCATTCTAGATCTGACCTTTCCC
>NW_006330501.1:0-330 GCF_000327345.1 Myotis davidii
TGGCATGCGTGCCAGGGGTTGCCCACCCCTGGGATAGGAGGCAGTGGGTTCTTAGCATGTGAGGAAGCACCAACAGAGAATCTGAATTTGTCCCGGAGAAATAAGCTCTGAGATGACAAAGGTCTCCCTTGTGGATTGTAAAGACAGAGATAAAAAAAAATCAGATACAATTTCATTTCTAACAGGCAGAAAAAAGAAAAACTTTAGATACTCCTTAGTCTCTAACAGGAGGTACAGTGAAATGTAATATGTTCACAAATATTTATCTGAGTTCATGGCTGAGAAGTCAACCTGTGGTGGACCATGGGAATTGCTGTACTGATTCTCTAA
>NW_006330502.1:0-330 GCF_000327345.1 Myotis davidii
CACCCAAAATCTAGTCTCCTTCTATCACCATATTTGACACCTTTTATCCTCTTTATCCTCCTCCATCCTTCCTTCCCCTGTGGTAACCACCATACTGTTATCTACAGACCCTTATTCTTGATATGTATCAATACTTGTGATGCTTCCACATGTGAACTCATAGAATGCCTCATTTAGGGTCATATGTGCCACAAAACATTGCCCCTGGCCAAATAACTAACTTTACAGCAAAATAAATATAATAATATATTAAAACTATGAAATTTATTGCTTTTCCATTATCCTGTTGCAGCTGGCTTTATAAGATGTAGAAATGGCCACACTAACTAA
>NW_006330503.1:0-330 GCF_000327345.1 Myotis davidii
GTGATTGTGACAGAAATAATGAGTAGGATGGAAGGTTATTATGGTGAGGGCTGATGGCTCAAACTTCAATGAGATGAGGATTGTTTATGACGTGACAGAGTGGCAAGGGAGCCTTGGGACACGCAGGGAGCCTTACCTGCGGCTTCCTGAAGGAAACAATCCACCAACCTTCCTCTGACCTGCTCCTCATTATCTCCTCATCTCTTCTCTGCTAAACATCCCCAAAGTGCCTCTGTGTGTTTACTCCATCATTTTTATTCTACATGGACTTTAGTTTCCTGCAATCTGGCTTTTACCCTGTCATTCCACTGAAGTTCTCTCAAAAGTCAG
>NW_006330504.1:0-330 GCF_000327345.1 Myotis davidii
TGGAGCCAGGCAACGTGTGTTGGACAAGCCCCAGCTGATTCTGGTGCACATGAAGGTTGGAGAATCACGGCTGTAAATCGGTCGTAACAGTTTGGCTGCGTGATCACATAGTAATTATGTGAGTGAATACTAGGCTTTACGCTTGAATAATGGAGTGAGTCCTAACCACCTGTATCTTTTGATTTTTGGTCAGATGACACTTCAATTGGCTAGAAATATAAAACCTGCCTTTGGAGACCATCAGGAGCCACATGGGGAGCAGAAGAGGAAGCGGAGGCACAGCACCGAGGGCCCAGGGGAAACCACAGGCCAAGCAGGTCAGCGATGGCT
>NW_006330505.1:0-330 GCF_000327345.1 Myotis davidii
ACTACACTCTTTGTACTTTAACATTTTTTACTTTGAGTTTGGGTTTTATAGTAAAAATACTTGTAATTGCATAAAAATAGTATAGTTTTGCTATAATGTGTCAGAACTATTTTTGAGTTTTCTTTATAAAATATTTCTTAACCTGAGGAACATCTATAGGTACTAGAAATGCATTTGTGTTCCCTGAATGATCATATCAGTGCTTGACAGCTGTCATGCGTGGAGGCTCCAACTCCCATGCATTTAAGGACAGGCAGCTATGCCTTTCATCTAGAAGAGTAAAACTTTAAGCAAGAGTAACCATGTTGAGCAAGTTCAATTCCACCAGAC
>NW_006330506.1:0-330 GCF_000327345.1 Myotis davidii
CTCTCTGAAATCAATAAAAAAATATGTTTTTTTTTTTAAAAAGATTAGCTATGTAAGGAACACACACGAGACCAATGGCTTGAGATCTCCATGTCTGAGAAAAACAACGTAATTTCCAGTTAAAACTAAAATCCTATTCAAGCATGTTGGTAGATGTTCAGGAAACAGGACAGCAATATAATCTGATTAAAGAGTAGACACACAAGGAAAAGGTCTGGGCCACTAACTAATGAACCTCACGTACAGAATCATTTCCGTTTCTGTGTCAAATCCTTAGTTGTCTCCATCTCTTAACGGAAATATTTTGTTGTTAATCCTCACCCGAGGATA
>NW_006330507.1:0-330 GCF_000327345.1 Myotis davidii
CACCCACCTCCACCTTCCCTCTGAGATTCATCATTCTGTTTAATGCTTTTTTGACATCACCTCTAACATGGTAGAAACTTAGGCTTACATATAGTCTGATGTTCTGCAGATTCCTTCAGTTTTGGGGGTCTGATTCTTCTAGAACAAAAGAGAATGCCAGTAGCCATCATCCCAATACATTACTATACCTGCTCACAGAATCAGAGAGTTTTCTAGTCTAGAATCCTAGCAGCTACCTTAGGGAAGCTCTATTGAACTTTCTCCAGAAACTCTAGTCCACCTGTATTTTAGTAGCAGATACCTCTGCAGTGGATAAACTTTAAGGCCTCT
>NW_006330508.1:0-330 GCF_000327345.1 Myotis davidii
ATATATACCCCTGGACTACAAGTCTTTAAGGGGGAGCCTGTTATTGGGCTCTCCTCCCCTTGCGGGGAGTCTGAATCTGCTTATAATAAACTTTCCACACTTTTGCTTATATCTTCTGGTCCGAATAGCTCATTCTTTGGAGTCTCGAGTTATGATCCCAGGAAAATACTCGGCTCACCATTCGGGTTCTCACAGGCTTCACGGACATCTTATTTTCAGCATATAATTTTTGTTAAAATGCGTAGACATGACAAGTAATGCTTAGAGTTATATATTTTTAAACATGGAGTTTGCCACATTTGAAAACATCACAAGGTTCTGATATTTGGG
>NW_006330509.1:0-330 GCF_000327345.1 Myotis davidii
TAGTAGTGTCGAGTACACCTTGACCAACTCTGTGAAATCGTATGTAGGAAAATCCCACCCCTCAAGAAGCAAAGCGTCATGCAAACACACCCTTTGTAGCTGCAAAAGCATAAGGTCACAGGGAATGAACCAAATCAATTCTAAGGCTGTTCAACTCTGTAGAAGCAAAACTGAAGAGCTCACAACAACCCAAAATTGTACAAACAAACTACAATAATCTATTGTTGATATCAATGGTTTTCCAGCATTCAAAGAACAGTACTAGAATAGAGAATCAATGTGTAATTTACCCACTAAAAAAAAGAATAGATGATATTGAAAATCATTTGA
>NW_006330510.1:0-330 GCF_000327345.1 Myotis davidii
TTGATTTCTTCCATTCTACTGTGCAATATTAAAAGTACAGTGGAAAGCTCAATGAATTATCAGCATGTAGTGTGACTTTTCTCTGTCTTTTCAATTTGCAGTAATAAACTCTGCTTAACTAACTCCAAAACAAATGGCAGACCTTATTTGTTTTCATGGATCCTAGCTTCTCTAGTTTTTGCCAGATGAATGCATATGTATTTCACCTTTTGTTTACTTTTTATTGATTTAAAGTCTTATGCAAAAGAAAAATAAAATAAGACACTGCTTCCTATCAAACATGTAAAGAATTGTATCTATATATATATGAAAGGCTAAGTGACTGACCAT
>NW_006330511.1:0-330 GCF_000327345.1 Myotis davidii
AAAGTTATCTGTATGTTGACAGAGCTGTGAGTATGAGAAGTAAAATCTCAGATATGCTTTCTCAAACTTATCTTGGAAAGTTCTCCATTTCTACAACTTAGGGATAAAAACATACATTTCTACTTTGAACTCAGTTTGCTGTCACCTTCTTATTAGATATTGAGTCCTACAATCAACTCATTGTCTACTACTGGCCATGCATGTAGAGTTTTATTTAGTTCAGAGGAACTTCAGGCTCTGTGGAAATTATAGAGCACTTTGGAGCTTTCTTAACTTTGACCATCTTTGCCTTTGGGGATAAATCCAACTCATGTTCATTTAAATATATTG
>NW_006330512.1:0-330 GCF_000327345.1 Myotis davidii
GTTCTAATCTCTTCTTTTTCCATTGTTACATCCTGGCCAACCCTTCTGCCTCTTCTTCCCCTTTTAAGGGCTTACATGATTACAATGGGCCCACCCAGATGATCCCCACCTCAAGGTCAGCTGATTAGCAACTTTAGTTCCACTGCTACCTACTTCCCCTTTGTCAGGTAACCTAAGGTAACCATAGGGTTGGGACAGACATGTTGGGGGCTGTTCTCCTAGCACACCCTCTAGTGGGAGAGGTACAGCTGGGTGCAGTGAACGCTACCAGGTGGAATAAAGTCATGGCCAAGTCGAGGCAATAGCGATGGGCCCTGCAAAAGGAGGAGA
>NW_006330513.1:0-330 GCF_000327345.1 Myotis davidii
CACTGCCTCCGGATTTCCCCCAATTCCCATTCAGCCCATTGGCTTCGAGGATGCCAAAGTCCTTCTCTGGTGAGCTTGTGTCCTGGGGTCTCCTGCCCCTCATCCAAGGGCCTCCACATTTCTGCCCCCACACCCATATTCGCTCTGAGGCTCTCCGTCTTCTCCCCAGTAACCTCCAGGGACCCTCAGCCCAGGCTGACTGGCAGGGAGCACTGGGCTGTGACTACAAGTTGGGCCCGGGCTTTGAGCCTGGTGGTATGTTCGCAGGCAGGTGAGCTGGGCGCCTCCTCCCTCAACCCCTCTCCCCTCCCTAGTTATGCTTCCCTGACC
>NW_006330514.1:0-330 GCF_000327345.1 Myotis davidii
CCCGCCTGCGGACCACGGGGGCGCCTGTAGGACGGGGGTGGTCACGTGTGTGGTCAGCGCTCTCTGGCCCCACCTCTGGGCCCCGGGGCAGGAACAGGGGGTCCGGGAGGTCTCTCTGCACCACAGGGTGTCCACTGGGGACACTCACCCGGGACACAGGCCTCTCCTCTCCGGGGGGAGGGGGTGGGGGGGGAACGGAGCCCTAATGCGAGGAGGGTGCCCGCATCTCCAGGGCAGCTCCGAGGGCGTTGCTAACAGGTCCCAGCATGGCTCCTTGGTCCAGAAGCACATGGTGGGGTGGCCAGGAGCACACAGTGGGGCAGCCAGGAG
>NW_006330515.1:0-330 GCF_000327345.1 Myotis davidii
ATCAGATCAAGTAATATAGTCGCAGAATTTTTGCTTCTAACCCTCACAATTTTGGGCTCTCCTGTTTTAGAGATCATAGATTCTGTCATAGCTTGCGTTGCCCAAAAAGCAGAGACTGAGATAACGTCTCATTTGCTAGTAGTTTATTTGGGAATATTATCTCATGTGAGAAGTGACAGTAGAGGCAGTAAGAAGGAAGAAAGGAGAACCAATAGTGGGGTGGCTTACTGAGTTGGCCACCAGCAGGAAGGAATAAGCCTTGATGAAATGCATGATAGGACCATCCACCGAAGTGAAAACAGGAGAAGCATATATTAAACATCTCTCAGC
>NW_006330516.1:0-330 GCF_000327345.1 Myotis davidii
AGCACGTTGCAGCCGAGGTCTCGCATTCAGTAGGTGGACTGTCCATTCCACCTCAGTTGTGCATTTAAGGAGGCAGAGTGTGAGGATGATCAACACCCTCTTGTTTTATCCACATTATGACCCAGCAGTTCTCAATCTCATACCTTTTGTTTTATTGTGAATAGGGAAGCGAAGGTAAACTGTTTTTAGAAGCAGAACTCAATATAGGGCCCAGGTTTGACACAGGACTTGAGCACAAAGTTAGCACTGCCAGGCCTTAGTTTCCTCATCCATCACATAGGGAAAGCTACCTGATCTACCAAATGAGGGTGTGTGTGTGTGTGTGTGTGT
>NW_006330517.1:0-330 GCF_000327345.1 Myotis davidii
AATTCAGTTATTCATTTTTCAGCTGAATGGTCTTCCATTTAACTTTCAAGTGTCTTCCAGGTACTAAGTGCTATTCTGATGTTGCAGACTTGAAACATTTTAGAAATAGTCCTTGCCCTTTAAGAGCTTGTTAGTATCATTGTCATTTCTATTCTTTACATTACTTTATTTATTGCTTACCACATGCCAGATCACATTAGGAACTCATATCATCCTGGTTTATTCTTTTTATTGGAGTTTAGTATATGCCAGCTACTTTGGGTCCATTATGCATATTAGAATTTTAAAAATGTAGGGTAAGCTTTGGCTGGGTTTCTCAGTTGCTGAAAG
>NW_006330518.1:0-330 GCF_000327345.1 Myotis davidii
AGATGACATGATCATCTATGTAGAAAAACCCAAAGAACTGATAAAAACAGATTGGAACTAGTAAGCGATTATAGCTAGCTTGCAGGTACAAGGTTAATATATAAAAATCAATCACTATATATTAGTAATAAACAGCTGGAATTTGAAATTAAAAATATAATATCAATTACATTAGCACCCCAAAGTAAAATACTTAGGTCTAAATCAAACAAAATATATACAAAATTTATATAAGAAAAACTATAAAACTCTGAAAGAACTAAAAAAATGGAAAAATATAGTATGTCCATGGAGAGAAATACTCAATATTGTCAAGAATGTCAGTTCTTC
>NW_006330519.1:0-330 GCF_000327345.1 Myotis davidii
GTCTGCTTCCAAACCATCCTTGTTTTCATGTAATGACCTTACCCATAGTGTGCCTTTTAGAAAGTTATGAATTAAAATTCAGTGTATGTCCCCAAAGCTTCGTTCTAGACGACTTTCCACCCTGTACAAGGATGGTGGGCCTGAGATGTCCGTCCCTCAGGGTCCGCTCTCCATGGAAGCTTAGTTCACCGCCAACATAAGGTGAGCAGCTGAATAGTGACTAAAATGCCCACCTATTGGTGTTTATTTACTTAAAACACCTGAGGGGGTTCTCTGACAACAGTATTAGGACTCTCAATTCTGCTCCATTATCTGTGTGTCTGTGTTCCT
>NW_006330520.1:0-330 GCF_000327345.1 Myotis davidii
TTTGCATATTAGCCTTTTATTACATAGGATGAAACCGCAGTCTTTTTTACTTTATTGAGATGTTCAGTTTATGCAAGTAAAGAAACTGATTCTTGGTAACACTATAGCGCGAGAGAGTGTTTTCCATGAATACCTATTTTAGGAAGCCAGGGTGCTTTCCAGGAAGAGAGTATCTGAGGGTAAAAAATGAAACCAGCCAAGCTGTCAAAGGTTTCAAGGGACAATATGTGCTTTAGAGCTCATGTAGGAGCTTGATTTTTATTGTCAATATGTGCGATTGGATGTGTTACCTTGTGGGTCTTCTGTACTGATGGTTATGGGGAAACAATG
>NW_006330521.1:0-330 GCF_000327345.1 Myotis davidii
AATTAAACTCACAAGTCAAGGCCCCACTGTACTTTGTTTAGCATTTTACATACATACTTGTAAGAGAAATTGGGCTATGGTTTTAGTTACAGATAATGTTCTTGTCAGATTTTGAATCAGGATTATGAAGACTTCATAATGACTTGGAAATATTTCCTGTTTTTTTAGTCTCTGAATTTTTATAAAATAATATTGTATGATTCTTTTCTTATTTATAAAAATACACAGGTGAAGTCACTAGGATCTGCAGAACTCCCTATTAGAAGACTATTAACTACACACTAGAGGCCCGGTGCACGAATTTTTGCACAGTTGGGTCCCTCGGGGTGG
>NW_006330522.1:0-330 GCF_000327345.1 Myotis davidii
GGCTCCTCAAACCTGTCCCTTGCCAGACTTTTATATCCCCCAGACTGTCCCAGGCTGCCCACAGTAGCAGGAGCTGGCATATGTTTCATGACATTTCAGTTTTAGGAAGGCCCTGGCTCCAGGCAGCGTGCAGAAGACGGTGCCTCTCCCCTGGAGACCTAGCAGAGATCCTGCATTCTGCCGCGGTTCCCAGTACACTTCCTGCAGATGCTTACAACAGACATGAAGGCACCTTCTGGTTCTCGGAGCATGACTGTTTATTAGAGGCTACTTGTTGGTGTTGTAGCACCTAGGACCCAGCACATCCCAGGCTGGTGCCCGTCACACACC
>NW_006330523.1:0-330 GCF_000327345.1 Myotis davidii
TGAATGGGAGAAAGATCTATTGTACAATCTGAATAAAAGGGTCATAAAAATAAATTAATTACAATGATGTATAAAAGTAATAAACTGAGCAGACATTTATCATTTACCTTAAAACGAATGAGAAAGGAATAAACAAAAATAGCAAAAGTGAGAAGAATGTTTTCCAAGATCCAGGAAACCCCCAGATAGAGAGAAAGTCATTGACAGAGGATTGAGGAAAACCTTATGGCACAAAACCTGTGTGGAAAGGATCTGTGTTCCCAGTCTGTGTGGTAGAAGATCCGATGGCAAACCTGTGGCTAAAATAAAGTGGGTACAATGAGGAAGTTA
>NW_006330524.1:0-330 GCF_000327345.1 Myotis davidii
ATAGGTGAGAAAAATATTCTATCAAATATCTTCCCTATTAGATTCTGGGTTAGGATTAGTCAAAACAAAAAACTTTGTACAATATTTGGAAGGCAAAGTGAAGTATCAGCCATCACTTTTTGAAGGTTTCATTTTTATATGAAATCCTGATTTAAAAGACATAATTTATGTGACCACAAACCATAACCTTTTGAAATATCTTTTCCATCAGATGCAGTGGACAAAACCTACATGTTAACCTTTAAACCTATGGAGTAGTGCAATAGCATTAGGATTAGGATTAGTTTGGGTTAGGGTTCATCATCCAAAAAGAAAATCAGTGACCTCTTT
>NW_006330525.1:0-331 GCF_000327345.1 Myotis davidii
CAAGTATGCTAGAACTCTATGCAAACAGGCAATGCAGTGAAATTCCAAGGGCTTGGGGAATGTTCTCCCACACAAATCTCATTGGCTAAAACTGGCCACATGGTCCCACCTAACCTAATGAGGTTGGGAAATGTCGTTTTCCTAAGTATCCAGAGAAGGAGAGGAGAACCAAATATGGGTAGTACAAGTGTCTCTAGCCCAAGTCCTTAAGCTCTTGATAATTTCAGTGTTCTAGAGAAGCAAAGTAGGTAAATTAATGTGATCGAATACTTCAAGTATCACGTCGTGCAGTTTCATCATTCTGTCTCATTTGAACTTATACTAAACTTGT
>NW_006330526.1:0-330 GCF_000327345.1 Myotis davidii
TCAAATTTACTTGAATGATGATGAGGTAAGGGTGTGGAGGAATTGTAAACTTCATACTTTGCTAGTGTGAATGTAATGTGCTACAAAACTGGAAAACCGTTCCTCCAAAAATCAGCATAGAATTAGCATGTGAACAAGCAATTTTACTCCTTGGTATAGAACCCAAATAAATGGAATAATTGTTCAAAAATCTCTTGTACACGAGTGTTCATAGCAACCTTATTCGCAAGAGTCAAAAGGTGGAAACATCACAAATATCCATCAATTAGTAAATGGTGAAAATAAAGGTGGTATGTACATACAATAAAATGTTATTTCTCATGAGAAATG
>NW_006330527.1:0-330 GCF_000327345.1 Myotis davidii
ATATCTATATTTATATCTATATCTATATCATCTTTAGCAGAAAAAATATGAGTTAATGAAAAATATCATTCCTTTATTATTCAGGATCTCCCATTATCACTTAAATACAACTTGAAATGTTGAACTTAGATCATGCTGTAGGTGACCCCTCACTTCACAATCAATCACATACCAAACTTGAAATTATTTAGATATTAAAAAGAACGCTAATAAAATATAAATAAATAAGTATAATTCATAAAATGTTCACCCTTAAGTAGGTGCTTGATAAATATTAATGGCTGAATGAATGAGTGAAGAAAATTTTTGATCAGAATTTAATATATGAAA
>NW_006330528.1:0-330 GCF_000327345.1 Myotis davidii
TAATATTGTAATAACTATGTATGGTACCAGGTGCGTAGTAGACTTATGGGGGGACTCACTTTGTAAATTATATAAAAGTCTAACCACGATGATGTACACCTGAAACTAATATTGCAGATCAACTATAATTGGATAAAAGATATAATAGAAAAAGCATGCCCATTTTATTTTGAGAGGACAGGTTAAGCTACCTAAGAATTAGAAGAAGTGAAAGCTTCTTCTAATGGAAAATGCACACTTTTTCCCACCTAGCTTCTAGAACATTTTCCCTCAGTATTTATAGAAAACTAGAAGCCCAATGCACAACCTCTTGCAGTCCAGAACCCCCGA
>NW_006330529.1:0-330 GCF_000327345.1 Myotis davidii
TTCATAAAATGAATTGGGGATTGTTCCAGTTTTCTTTTGATTCTCTGAAAGATTGTGGAAGAATGGACTTACTCAGTTCTTTAAATATTTGTCTGAATTTGCCAGTAAAACTCCTAGACCTAAAGTTCTCTGTAAGAAGACTAACAATACTGTTTTATTTTAATGGATATAGGAGTAATCTGGTTTATACTTCTTCATGATCCAGTTATGGTAAGTTATGTTTTTATATGGATTTATCCATTTCATTTATCTTATATTTATCAGTTACTAAGAAAGTTATGTTAAAATTTCCCATTATGTCTGACCAGTGTGGCTCAGTGGTTGAGCATC
>NW_006330530.1:0-330 GCF_000327345.1 Myotis davidii
TAGATATTTACCCCAAAGAAAAGGAAATATATGCCCATACAAAGACTTGTATGCAAATGTTCAGCTTTATTTGTATTTAGCCAAAAACCTAAATTTCCATCGACAAGTGAAGAGATAAACAAATCATGCTACAGCCATACAATGGAAAACTACTAGGTAATAAAAAGAATGGATAACTGATCCATGTAATATGAGTTTCAAAATAATCATGCTACATGAAAGGAGCCAAACAACTGGATTACATACTGTATGAGTCCATTGGCATAGACTCCAGAAAATACAAGCTACTGTTTAGACCAGTGATGGTGAACCTATGACGCGTGTCAGAGG
>NW_006330531.1:0-330 GCF_000327345.1 Myotis davidii
TCTTCCATGTTCCACCCTAGAACGTGTGCGGTGCCACGACAGCTTCAGAAACTTTTCAATATATTTTGGGGCTTAGAAATATTCTTTTTAGTCCCAGGTGATTCCTTCACGTAAGTCACATGGAGGCATATTTCTGCATTTACCGCGAATTGTATTGCAAAGGGTCGTGTGAGAAGGAGGCGGAAAACGTGGTGATTTCTCTTCTTGGGGAAGGAAATGCATTTTCCCTCAGAGCTGCTCAGCTCTTAGACCCACTGGGATATGCTAACGACCCCGAAAGTGAATTTGTGTCTAAAGAACAAATACACACAGAGTCAGAATTCAAATCTC
>NW_006330532.1:0-330 GCF_000327345.1 Myotis davidii
ATCTCATTTATAACTTTAACATACCAGGAAATACGTGGTCTCATATGTTTTTGGAAGAACCCACATAATAGCTACTTCTGTCAGCCAAATAATGAAAACTTCATAAATGCTAAAAACCTGCCAGCTATAAAAGTGAATGTCACATAAGGATGGATAAGAGAGTCCAGAAATAAACACATACATTTATAGTTAACTGATTTTTGACAAGGGGGCCAAGATAATTTAAAAGGGAAATAGTCTTTCCAACAAATGGTGCTGGGACAAGTGGGTAGCCACATGCAAAAGAATAAAGTTGGACTCCTACCTACATCATACTAGAGGCCCGATGCA
>NW_006330533.1:0-330 GCF_000327345.1 Myotis davidii
CCACAATGCAATATATGCACTAAACTAAAAGCCGATAGATGATGCCAGGGCCCCAGTAACTAGAACATACAGGAACCAAGGAATTAATGTAGGATTGGTCCCTCTCTCCATGATTCCCCTTGATCTATTTGTGGTTCCCACTGTGCAACATTAGGCTTTGCTGGATTAAGTTGGATTAGGCTCTGCTAGGTTCCTGGGAAGGATGGGGACAATGATGATGCACTAGTGTAGGGTTCCATTTACATGAAAGAACTAATAAAACCATCTGAAGGAGGCTTTCTAATGGATTTGACAAAACAAAGGCACAAACATATGGGAGGGAAGCAAGGG
>NW_006330534.1:0-330 GCF_000327345.1 Myotis davidii
GCCCTTTCCCAACAGCTTTGCTTTGGGACCACAGATTGGTCTAGGAGGGCACTCTAAGGCCTTTGAACTTTACTTTTTCCAGAAGAGCGTTTAATAAATGATCCCAGTGACTCAGCTGCCAGCTCTCAGACACCAGGACTGCTGTGGGGGCGGGGTGGGGGAGGGAGTGGGACTGACGCTGAGGCCTCCAAAGCTGGAGTGTGACAGAGAGGAGCCATCCACAAGCTGCCCTTCAGGGTCCCTTAGAGCCCCAGCTTTGACACTTACTTGCTGTGGGGCCTTCCATAAGTCACGTAACCTCTCTGAGCCTCAGTTTCTTCATCTGTAAAA
>NW_006330535.1:0-330 GCF_000327345.1 Myotis davidii
CCTCCTTTCATGACATAATTAGAAAAACACTTAAAATATCAAGTGAAAGAAAAAATGATGGGGCAATCTGTAGATACAATTGCAAATTATTCATCCAAGAATTAAGACATTCTTGGTTATCACTATTTATTTAGAGAAAACTAATTAAAGGTGCAATAGTATTTTCCCAGCTAGACTCTGAGTAACCTTCAGAATAATAGTTGAATAACATTGACTTTTTTTAAATTTAAGTTTTTTAAATTTAAAAGCCTTTATTCATCTCATTATATATTTTCCATGTCACATAATGTATTATTTTGGGAAAAAAATAAGAAAAGCTTTCTGGTCAGA
>NW_006330536.1:0-330 GCF_000327345.1 Myotis davidii
AAAAGGGGGGAGTGGAAGGAGGTCACAGAGGGAAAGCATTATGTTTAAGAAGGAATGATTTCTTATTCACCATGATACTTATTTTCTAATACATATCTTGCTTTTTCCTCTGTTTGTTTGTTTCTGGCTAAAAGTATACTATGTTCTGACAGAACTCTATTCTACTGAAATTAATGGTGGATGTCATGTAATAATTTTAAAATGCTATTTAATTTGCACAAATTGATTAGCATAAATACAAATAATAACAATAAACTCAAGTGTGTATTCATGCCATCTTTATAATTTTTTTCTCACTTTTCTATTGCTTAAAATATTACAAAGAGTAGT
>NW_006330537.1:0-327 GCF_000327345.1 Myotis davidii
TCCTCTTCCTCTTCCTCCTCCTCCTCCTCCTCCGCTTTGCCACAAGTCTGCCTGACCCAAGGTCTTCGTTCCGTCCAGCAGATGCTGGAGACTTCTGTTCCTTTTTTTCCCCCGTCTCTTCTTCCATCCAGTCCTCACCTCTAGGAATCACATCCCCTTCATAGTTCCAACTTACTTTTCTCCTCGTAATTAAAACCAACCTGACGTTCACCACCACCAGGAATCCGGCCATGATTGTGAAGAATCGGGGAAGAAAATACTCCTATCCAAAGCCAAACATTAACTCCCCCATTTATTTGCATTATTTACAAGAAAGAGGCACCGAGA
>NW_006330538.1:0-330 GCF_000327345.1 Myotis davidii
TTCCTAGGTCGATGCACAACCACTGAGCCACGCCAGTTGGGTCAGGCCCTTATTTTCCAGGACTTTAGAACTGGGTTCAGATCCCAGATGCTCTTTGGTTCAGAGTAGGTGCTTTGTGCAAATCATTTTCCACTCTGAGCCTGTTTCCACTTCTGTGAAATGGGATAAAAGTATAAGTGTCTTGCAGGATTGATGGAAGATCAAGAATATGATAAGGCTTAGAGGCTGGCACTGTTGACCCTCATAAATGATAGATGCACTTATTGCTACTAACTACCACCACTCCTACTAACTACTACACTACCACTAACTACCTCACTACCACTAACT
>NW_006330539.1:0-330 GCF_000327345.1 Myotis davidii
GAAAATACAGGCTTCGTAGATTTTGCCCCATTTGTCTTTATTGGAGGTCAGTCCATTACCAGTTACTCCACCATAGCTGGAAGTGATAGTCTCAAATCTCTATAATCCAAATTTTAAAGTCCCCATTTTTTTCTCTTCATGACATTATGATTTTTATGACTTTATCTTCCAATGTGGTAAATCAATCTGGTCACTCTTTTAGTTATCTAATGTTTTCTTTAAAGGCCCCATTTTTCAAATTTAGTACTTCTATTTTATTTTTGGCATTTCCATTACTGATTAAGTCCCCTTGTCATTTTATGGATTCTATTTCCTTCTTTTTTAAAAAAA
>NW_006330540.1:0-330 GCF_000327345.1 Myotis davidii
CCCCTTCAAACCTTTACACCAAGTTCCGCATTCCTCATTCTCTTCTTTCCTTCTGTAGCACCTTTTGAAAAATATAACCCTATTACAGCATCTACTATAGCCTGACAGTAGGAATTGAATCTATTATTTCCAGTGTTTTCAGTACTATGTACAGTGCTTGACTGAGTGTATAAATATTGCTGAATGAAATGGCCTAGGTCAGAAATAATGTATTCAGAAACTAAGGCAGAACAATGGAAACAGAAATGACCTAGAACATGATTTTCAATAATTAACTCAACTGCTTTATTTTTCCTTTGGGGTTTTTCTCTGTAAGGGGAGGTTGGAGGG
>NW_006330541.1:0-330 GCF_000327345.1 Myotis davidii
AAAAATATCCTCGGGTGAGGATTAACGAAACAATAGCAACAAAAAATATCTCTATTCTTAAATAATAGCAGGCTGTTTAAAGTTTATTAACAATAATGTACGACTCAACAGAATGAATTTTACAGGCAGCTAGGCCTTATCGGCCAGGAACTTGCAACCTTTGCTCTACTTGGTTTTGAGGTCTTTCACCAGAGAACTTGACATGTCTTCCTGTCTTTAATTTAAATGACCTCGCGGGTTAAAATCCCTGGACTCTGGGCCACCAGGCACTTAGAAGCAACAGGTTCCTGCTGCTACCTCTTCCTCACCACACACACACACACACACACA
>NW_006330542.1:0-331 GCF_000327345.1 Myotis davidii
ATAGATCAATGGAACAGAACAGAGAGCCAAGAACTAAAGCAACATATATATGGTCAGTTAATCTCTGACAAAGGAGCCAAGAATATACAATGGGAAGAAAGTCTCATCAATAAACGATGCTGGGAAAATTGGACAGCCACTGGAAAAGAATAAAATTGGGCTACTACCTTACACCATGTGCAAAAAATTAACTCAAAGTGGATGAAAGACTTGAATCTGAGGCCTAAAACCATAAAACTTCTAGAAGTTAAACATAGAAGTTAAGTTCTTTGACATAGGTCTTGGAGGTGATTATTTGATTTGACACCAAAAGCAAAGGCAACAGAAGCAA
>NW_006330543.1:0-331 GCF_000327345.1 Myotis davidii
CAAACAACAAAAAAGTAATCATCAGAACAAGATTTAGATATGATATTTATATTTGGATATGGAATGTTTCTAACATGGAATTTAAATTAACTATAAATAATTCATTAAAGGCTCAATTGGAAAAGGTGGAAATCTGTTAGATCATGTAGGTAATTTCAGCAGAATGATGGAAACTATAGGAAAAGTTCAAATGAGGATGCCAGAATATAAAAAACAGTGTTAGAAATGAAGAATGCCTTTGATGGGTTCATCAGTACACTTAACACAACCATACAGAGAATGTATATGTAGATAGGCCAATAGAAATTATTGAAACTGAAACACCAAGAGA
>NW_006330544.1:0-330 GCF_000327345.1 Myotis davidii
TATTAAAGGGTCGCGGCATTAGGAAGGTTGAAGTACTGGCAAAAGATCCATTCACACCTGGCAGCAGCAATGCTATATCACTTCATGATCTTGCCTCAGGGTGATGCCAAGCTTTGTTCTCTCTACCATGTTCTAGTCTTCCTAGATCTTTGACACCTTAATATTGCATAGATCATGCTAGATTACTACATTTCTCACATCAGGGTAATTGACTCCACTGAGCATAGGTAGCAAGTATCTTTGATCCCTTAGTACATTAAAGGGTGAGGTATACTTTAGGATTCAGAGTTCGAGCAAGACTATGAAAACAACACTGATAGATGTGTTCCT
>NW_006330545.1:0-331 GCF_000327345.1 Myotis davidii
AGACTAATCCATATAAGTAAAATGCATCACCAACATATCTGTGATTTCTATCTGAAGAGTGGTTTGCAAAAATCTGCATCAAAAATTGAACCACCTGGATGACATAAACCTGACAAATATTATACTTCTTGTTACGGCTTTGTGTTCTAGGCTAGATTTGGATGGGAAACAGATAACTGTTTTCTGTTCTGAAGCATCTCAATGCTCCCTGGCTTTGCTCCTGTTTTATCTGGACATCAATTCTTCATTCGTGTGGTTTTAGGGACAGCAGGTGAGTTTGTCAGAGTCACGGTAATTGTTATGTGTTATTGTTTTGTATTACGTGGTTGAT
>NW_006330546.1:0-330 GCF_000327345.1 Myotis davidii
GGCCAGAAGGTTGAGAACCACTGCTCTAGCCAACGTGGCCTTGCGCAAGCTCCTTAGTCATCCCGTTCCCCGAGTTTTCTCATCCAATAATGAAATGGCTACAGCTGAGGCCCTCTGGATTGGCTGCCAGCTCCATAATCCTAAACATCTGTCCCGAGAGCCAAGGGCTGGGTGCTGCTCCGGTGGGTAGGTGAGGGTGAGGACTGGCTTCGTGTGGAGCTGAGTGCTGGAGGAGCCATACTCAGCCTGGTCCGTGGCTGCCTCCTTAGTAGCCTGAAGAGGACAAACTTTATTCAGTTTTAAAAATAGGTTTTTATTGATTTCAGAGAG
>NW_006330547.1:0-330 GCF_000327345.1 Myotis davidii
AGCCGCAGTTTGCCGACCACAGGCTAGGGCATCTGAATTACCTATATCCTTTTCCTTTTTTTTATGGATTTCCTGTTTTCCTGACTTTCAGGAATTCCTTGTATGCTCTGGATTTTAACTCCTTGTTGGTTTTACACTGCGTAAATACCTTCTCCAATTCTTTAACTTAACCTTTGGCATTGTATTGAACAAAAATGTTTCATTCTAAGTTAAATTCATTTGTTTCCCCCTTTACGGTTTGTGGTTTGGGGGTCTTATTTAAGAATTGCCGGATCTGGTCCTAGCTGCTTTGGCTCAGTGGATAAAGCACTGGTCTGTGGACTGAAGGCC
>NW_006330548.1:0-331 GCF_000327345.1 Myotis davidii
TCTCAAGCACAACTGAGAACACAGAATACATTTTCCCTGAGCATCAGTGTTTGGGACTGACATACTCTTCACATGAGCCAGGTAGTAGAGAGGAAATCTCTTCAGCCACAAATCAATTGGGCAGTAGATCTGGGCATATTACCAAGTGCAATGCAGCTCCTTCAAGCCTCAGTTGTACCGGAAACTTATGAGGAATCTAGTAGAGTATATGTTCCACTAAAAAGAGTTAAAATTCAGGAAAATAGGTCCTAAAGAGTCTCCTTCAGTGTTGTTATTCTGAGAAAAACAAAACTTTCCGTGCACATTTAACACTTCTCTCCAGTGTGAACTC
>NW_006330549.1:0-331 GCF_000327345.1 Myotis davidii
ACATTTATTATTTAAATTAAAACATTTATTAAAATTTAATAATAATTTTAATTTATTATTAAATTCAATTAAATTATGTTTAAGTGGACGAACATTTTGTTCAAAATGTTTTGGATTTACTTTTTTTAAAAAAACTTTTATAAGTAAAGGTGTAGGAATTTTAATAGGAGAATCTATTGGAGAACCTGTAACACAGATGACTTTAAAAACATTTCATACTGGTGGAGTATTTTCTATTGGTAAAAAATATAAACAATTTTTTGTTAAAAATAGTTTATTGAATTTATTTTTATTATATAAAAAAAAGGGGTTTAAAATTTGTAAAAAAATA
>NW_006330550.1:0-331 GCF_000327345.1 Myotis davidii
AGCCCACAACCTGACTATGTGCCCCTACCGGGTCAGTGCTCAGCCACTGAGACACACTGGCTGGACTAAATTTTACTTTATAAATATTAAAACATACATAAGAATAATAATGTAAAGAAACTCCACAAAGCCCAGATTCAAGAATTACTGATATTTGACAATCTTGTTTTTTCTGTGCACTTTCTCCCCACATCCCTACTACATTACAATTATTAAAAAATTTTCAAATGCAGTTGAAATTCAACATTACATTAGTTTCAGGTGTATATCATGCTGATGAGACATTATGTAACCTACAAGGTGATCCCCCGGTAAGTTCAGTACCCGCCTG
>NW_006330551.1:0-331 GCF_000327345.1 Myotis davidii
TTCTTCTACACCTCTTTCATCCTTGCACAGGACAGACACAGGTTAAAGCTCAATATGTATTAATTGAGTAGGTCAGTGACATAAAGTACAACTCAAAAATCTGAATGTGGTCAATAATCAGGAACACAAATTTTAAGCCAAACAAGCACGTACCCAGGTCTTCATTTCCATTGCCTGGTGCAAGAGGATTGTGGCGAGGGAGATGGTGTTGATGGGTGTCCCAAAGGTGAAGACATCGATGTCAGAGTCCTTGTAGGTCTGCAGAGGAGGAACAAATAGGTACCCTCAGATGTGCCTGTGGACTCAAGGCCTTGGCTTTTTTTTTTTTTTT
>NW_006330552.1:0-331 GCF_000327345.1 Myotis davidii
TTCCATGTGCACCAATCTTGCCTCTTGCACTTTCTACTTTTTAAATGTGACTATTCTTAAATATATCTTCTCTAGGTTTAACATTTAATCATTTTTGTTAAAATATTACCCTTATTTGCTAAATGTTAGTTTTATAGTTAAATCCATAAAAAGCTTACCATTACTTTCCCTGGCCTCCCCCTGGTTTTTCTTTGCTGTATTCATTATTTTGATTCAATCATTAATTGGCTTAATTTTATCATGATGATGATTTAGGGTACACATACACACATCTCTATCCATCCATATAAATGTATATAATCACTTTAAAAGAAAACAAAAAATAAGACAG
>NW_006330553.1:0-331 GCF_000327345.1 Myotis davidii
GTAGGAGGTGGTTTGATAAATTTAAGAAAATAAGTATTTATCTATAGATTAAACAGTACATTAGACATGTATGGTACATAGAAAGGTTAAAACAGGAAGTCATTTGTGAGTCTTGAACGGATTAATTAAATTTGCATTCTTTCTAATGGGGAAAAATCACTTAATTTTTCAGACAAATCGCTTCTGGGACAGCCTTCTGGAACTAATTAAGTTTGAGAACCCAGGTTCCAATGAATTCACATCTTCGTGTGAATTTATACGGTACCTTATATAAAGTCTAAGCCAGTGATAGCGAACTTTTTGAGCTCACGTGTCAGCATTTTGAAAAACC
>NW_006330554.1:0-331 GCF_000327345.1 Myotis davidii
CTTTTCCCCCAGGCTGCTCGGCAGGAAAGGT
This sequence comes from Myotis davidii, assembly GCF_000327345.1. Lineage (NCBI taxonomy): Eukaryota > Metazoa > Chordata > Mammalia > Chiroptera > Vespertilionidae > Myotis > Myotis davidii. The sequence continues at coordinate 32 of NW_006330554.1, forward strand.
AAGGATGGTGGCTGGCTTTCATCTCCTATCAGATGTCAGTTTTTCCTTGTCAGGTTCATAGAGCTGTGGTCATGCAAGTCCACATGTAGCCCAAAAGGAAACCCTAAAAGAAATAAATGATTTGTTGGACACTGCTGAAAGTAAATGAGAGAAGAGCTGATGTTGTGTGTTATGGTCCTACTGTGTGCCAGGTATTGTCCTTGGGTTATCTTATTTAATCCTCTCAGGGACTTTCTAAAGTAGACTCTGGTGTTCCAGTGAGAAAGAAGATGATTGCAAAAACACATTGTAAGAGTCTGG
>NW_006330555.1:0-331 GCF_000327345.1 Myotis davidii
CTGCTCTAGAGTATCACTTTGCATTTTACTTCAAGGTCTTTAGCATTTTAAACTGTTTCTTAAAGTTGTTAGGCCAAGTAAATATCTTCAATTGATATTGAGTTTGCAGTACTAGGGCATTGTTCTGTTTATTGAGTATTTTAATAATCTGCTGCATGTTCTTTTGTCTTAGTTATTAGTATTTGACAGCTTATTAATTAGTTTTGTTAGGACATTTGTATGGGTTCATGGGTTAATAATAAAAGATGACAGCTTTTAAGAACATTAGAAACCTATTGGTATTTCAGTGCAGACCATTAATTTTATTGGCTTCAATACACCCCCCCAAAAA
>NW_006330556.1:0-331 GCF_000327345.1 Myotis davidii
AAAATAAAAGCAAACATGAATAATGTGTTATTAATAGTCATAATAATAAAATAATTGTAACAGCATTTGAGGAAGGTTGAAACAGAGACAGGCCAAATCACCATAATCACTCTAGAGCAGTTATTTTGTGGGCAGAACCTTTCCTAATGGGGTTCTCATTCTAATGCAGGGTTCAACTGGCTTCCTACTTATAGTTTCTGTTTCTATTTAATTAGGTTTAAGAAGAGTGGGTAAGGTCGCCTTTTGTTCAGTGAACAAATGATAATTTCACAGAAGTATAACTGTACACATGTATTATGCATCCTATCTAATAAAAGACAAATAGGGTAAT
>NW_006330557.1:0-331 GCF_000327345.1 Myotis davidii
CAAATTTTTGTGCACTGGGCCTCTAGTATAATAGTAAAGAACACTGGCTTTGGAGTCGGACAGCACTCCAGGGCATTCCCAGATCCAGTCCTGACTAGTTATGTGACTAGTTATGTGAGGAAAAGGAAAGTTCCTTTTCCTCCTAAGCCTAGTGTTCTCATCTGCAGGTGGGGACCAAAGTAGTTAACTCAAAGAATCATTGCGAAGACTAAATGAGGCCCTGAATAGCCATATCTATCTTGAAAAAAGAAGAACTAAGTTGAATGCATCACACTTCCTGATTTCAAAAATACATTACAAAGCTAGAGTAATTAAAACAGTACACTACTGG
>NW_006330558.1:0-331 GCF_000327345.1 Myotis davidii
TGAATTTTTTTGAATAGTCTGAGAAGAATAGGTGTTATTTCTTCTCAAATGCCTGCAGGAGAAATTTCTATTCCTCACCTGGTCTAAGAAACACGAACTTCCAAGAGTGATGACAATAAGTAATGGTTTTCAAGTTGTTTCAAGGTATAACTCCCTTGACGATAGAGAAGCCACTTGCTTTATTGAAATTAATTATACTGTTTTTCAGTCAGAAAATACATTTAAAGCTGATTCAACAAAACTAAACATATACTTTCTAGACAAATTGTTTCCAAATACACAATATTTAAAATAAAAGGTAACATTTCAATTTCTTTGGAGACCATGATTA
>NW_006330559.1:0-331 GCF_000327345.1 Myotis davidii
TCCCAAACCCCCTACTGAGGGAATAATCCTATTGAGAATTATTTGCGTGGCACCTCTCACAAGCTATTTTCTAGCCTCTAGGCAGAACACATAGACATCTGCCTTATGTTACTATGAGCCATCTATGTTAATCCCCATCAGACTCTTCACCAGCAAGCCTTTAAAGCAGATCCCTTAGCTGGGTGAAGGTGGTTGACAAGGTGGGCAGTCTCTAGAGCTGTGGGCTTCAGGCACTGCGTTCTGTATCACAGAGGTTGGGTAGGGAATCTATGGTCTGGCCCTGGTATACAGCATTGCTGTGAGGCCTGCTCCATGTCAGTCCTTCCTGAAA
>NW_006330560.1:0-331 GCF_000327345.1 Myotis davidii
TATTATTATTAATTTTTGAAAATTTTTAAGTATTACCAAATGAAAAGCCAAAACAAACAAAAAACATAAACAACAACAACAACAACAAACCAAACCCAATAGTGAGTCCAATCACTGGTCCTTTCACACAGATTCAGGCAGTGCCACCAAGTGGTACTGGTAGCCAATGTGTTACACTCTTCACCACCCCATAAAACATTGGATTAAACTGCTGGATTAAAGCCAGTTTTATTTTAAAATCTCAATGATGAAGCAATAAGAGTTATTACATAATGTTGTATACCTGAAACATATATATAATGTTAAATGCCAATTTTACCTCAATAAAAAA
>NW_006330561.1:0-331 GCF_000327345.1 Myotis davidii
GTATGTATAGCTCGCATTTATCTCGATGTTTAATATTAGAAGTGTTTCAGTCTTTATTCAGAAGTTAGGTGATATTTTTGTGACCAAAAATACGCCATAGAAACTTAACTCTTATTTGTAACAATCAGTTTATGGTAAAACTGGTTTCGTTACACATTGCTTCACTTAAAGTCACAGTTTCCAAGAACCGACAGACCATATTAACTGAGGGCTTACCTGTAGAGCCAAAAGGCCAGAAACCAGAGACCTAGGCTATGGGATCAGCTTTTCCCCTAACTGCTAGTCCTCAACCCTGTGGGCTCCTTACTGATCAGAAGTCCAAAGATGCAAG
>NW_006330562.1:0-331 GCF_000327345.1 Myotis davidii
AACACCGAGAAGCATTCCTCAGCCCAGTCGCCAGCTTATCAAATCTAATTCTGTTGATTTGGTCATTTTAATAATGTGACTTAGGACAAGGTATATTAGGTTCCTTCCGTACAACTTGTGATGTTTTGCTTAAGAGCAGAGTTGCTACCAAACCAAGGCTGTGAGTTTGTATAGTCTCCACGTTTCGCATTTGTTGGGAGACAGACACATCACCGAATAGATTATTCCGCTGACCCTTTTGGAATTAACCCGGAGTTTTTTTATTTGCTTGTCTTATATGCTGTTGTGTGTCATGTTGTAATAACTGATCAGGCTGTGAGATTTCACATGA
>NW_006330563.1:0-331 GCF_000327345.1 Myotis davidii
AACCACAGAGCCACACCAGCTGGGCTTATTTTTCATTTGATGATCTGGGGTAAGGGGCGTGGCCCCAGTGACAAGTTGGCTCTGGGCTCTAGGCAGTGAGCATGACATTTCAGAATGACTCCCTGAAGAGCCCTGTTCCCTTTCATCAGCACACAGACCCAGAGGAAAACTCCATCTGCCCTTTCCCTGCCATGGCTATCTGCCACCTGAGCTTTGTGGCCTTTTGTCTCTTGCAGGCAGGTGAGTCCTGGCTGAGTCCTCCCCGTGGATGAAAATTTGAAGAGTCCACCACTAAGCCTTTCCGTGGGGGCTGCAGCATCAGTTTTATTTT
>NW_006330564.1:0-331 GCF_000327345.1 Myotis davidii
AAGGAGAAACAGGTGGACAATGTTCCAAGTCAACGGGAGTGGCTCATGCCTCTCTAAGGTGGTGGACTGACCTGGGCACAGAGAGGGAAGGGCCCACCACAGTGTTGCAGGTTCAGCCCAAATAGCTTTGAAGTGCCTCAGAAAACACTGGACTAAAAGGAGAGAAGAAAATACATGTACTTTCCAGGATTTGGGGGAATAGTCTAAACGAATATAGAATTCATCTGGAAAAAATGTAGACATAGTTTTTGATTTATTTTTTAGAAGTTACAGCTTTATTGAGCTATAATGCACATACCATACAATTTATAAATTTAAAGTTTACAATTCA
>NW_006330565.1:0-331 GCF_000327345.1 Myotis davidii
AAAAAAGAATAAATAAATGGAGAGATAGTCCATGTTCATAGACAGGAAGAGAATATTTCCAAGATGAGAGTTATTCTCAAATTGATTTACAGCTTCAATGCAATTGCAATTAAAATCTCAACAAGTCATTTCATCAATATACTGATCTAACGTTTACATGAGAAGGCAAAAGACCCAAAATATCCAAATCAATACTGAAGAAAAACAAAGCTGGAAGATCAACAGTCCACAATTTTAAGACTTATTATAAAGGTACAATAAACAAGAGCATGTAGTAATGACAAAATAATAGACAAACAGATCAATAAATATAAGCAACTGATCTTTGACA
>NW_006330566.1:0-331 GCF_000327345.1 Myotis davidii
AGATGGCAATGTAACCACGAAACAATGTACGTCGAGTCTTATGTAACCCAAGGACTGCCTGTATTAGTAAATTTTGATAGTGAGTTATGTGGAAGCCCCAAAATGATATTACCTATTCTCTAACAATTACTCTGTAAGGAAATACAGTTTTTTAGAACAGTTTTAAAGTATTTGACTACCTTTGGCTTTGTCAGTCATTTTCAGAAATAAAGAGGAAAAGAAATTAGACTTGCTATATCTAGTACCTTGCCTTTTAATTATACATTACTAGAGGCCTGATGCATGAAATTCATGTATAGGTAGGGTCGCTAGGCCTGGCCGGCAATCAGGG
>NW_006330567.1:0-331 GCF_000327345.1 Myotis davidii
CAACAATGTTTTCTTTTAAAGTAAGATATAAACTTGGTTCTTTTTCTTTATTTTTTTCTTTAATAAGGGTTTGTATGAGTCATCTATTATGAGCATATATATGTACTTACGTACATTTACATAGTTATTATATTATAATAAATTATAGCACAGGACAATGCCCACCCAACAGAGCCACCCCGGCTAAGGCACTGGTCTCTTTTATTTGACCATTGTTCTATACTTTGGACTTCTGATTTTCAGTTCACAAATTTATATTTATTATATTCTTAAAAAATGTAAGTCTGGCAAAAGTTATAGAATAACAGAAACTGAAACTAAATATAAGAAT
>NW_006330568.1:0-331 GCF_000327345.1 Myotis davidii
TTTTTTTAAAAACACCGTATACAATAATTAATTCAAAAAGGATCAAAGACCTACATGTGACAGCTACAACTATAAAATTCCCAGAAAAAAAACATAGGAGTAAACCTGCATGACCTTCCTTGCATTAGGCATTGGATTCTTGGCTCTGGCATCAAAAGCACAAGCAACAAAAGGAAAGAACAAATACATTGGATTTAATCAAATTTGAAGACTTGTACTTCAAAGGGCATGATCAAGTAAAGAGATAATCGACAGAATGGGAAAATAATTTTTCTTGCAAATCATATATCTGACAAGGAATTTGTATCTAGAATATATAAAGAACTCTTAC
>NW_006330569.1:0-331 GCF_000327345.1 Myotis davidii
AAATGCAAAGCAAAACCACAATTAGTGGGTGGAAACTTTAAGCCAAAACAGAACATTTGCATCATCTCAAACTGTCTCCCCTAAATATTTCTCAATCAAAAAGGGAAAAATAATAAAATGGTGGGGAAACCTGCCATGTAACGCCTTAACTAAGGGTTCAAAGTTAATATCCTCAGTAATAAGGCATATTATTGAGAACATTAACCTGATAGGATACTCTTGGAAAGACACAATATCACTTCTGTGGTATTCTTGCCCAAAACATGTAACCTGAATGTAATCATGAAAAAACATCAGACAGCCCTGACCGGTTTGGCTCAATGGATGGAGC
>NW_006330570.1:0-331 GCF_000327345.1 Myotis davidii
GAGTCACTAACCCCAAAGCTATGCCTAATGGTAGTTTGTAGGAGACTGAGTGTGCGCTGATGCTGCTAAATGCAGTCCCTGCGCCTGCCCCTCGGGGGTGGTGGTTGAGGATGGGGGAGTGTCTCAGTGCCACAGACCAAAATGAATGAGCTGCTTTTAAAACTCCTGTGCCAATTTCCTGAGAGCCCCCAGTGCATGCTGTTAGATGAAGCCCAGGCCCCTAGCCTCGGAGGATGGGGTCCTGGGTGTGGTCGTCCCTTAATGCCTCCAACGTGCTCTGTCCTTCCTGCCTGTCACCTTGCCCTGATCGTGTGGATAGGGCATGTCTCTC
>NW_006330571.1:0-331 GCF_000327345.1 Myotis davidii
ACTGAGCCACACCAGCCAGGGCAGACTCCAGAGTACTGTATTAGTGATTTAAAATCCATAAGCAGCATTACCATCTGTAACATGATTTTCTGTAACAATGAACAGCTCTTGGTAAAGTTCCCAAGCAAAACAGAATGCAATCTTATCTCAGCTGACAGAATAATTCATTCTTGGAAAATTCAGTATATTTTGAAATCAGGCCAAACTGCTTTCTGTTCATACGCATTATTAGCTAAGGTTCCGAATTCAAATGATTATAAACAGAGTCATTCAGGTGATACTAAAACGTTATTCAAGATAGAAGACAATGGTTGTTGTTTTTTTGGTGTGT
>NW_006330572.1:0-331 GCF_000327345.1 Myotis davidii
AAATAAATAAAATCAATTCCTAGGTTCATAATTATTGGGTCAAAAGGTATAAATGCGGCTTTTTGGCTCTTAATAGCAATTTCCCTACTACTTACCTAAGAAGTTGCACCACTCCCCATGGCAGAGCATGTATAAGTTTCATCACACTAGGGCAGTACAACTTTTATAAATCTACTAAGTTCATTTCCTTTCTAAAAATCATCTTTTAAGCAAAAATCTCCTGAAAGTGCTTTTCATTGACATATTTGTGTTCCTCAGATGGAGAAAGAGGAGGAGGAGGAGCATCATTCAAGCCCAACTTCTCCACTCCCAAGCGGAGATTTTAAATGCA
>NW_006330573.1:0-331 GCF_000327345.1 Myotis davidii
ATTTTCTGACATCAATGTTTGATTTATCCCTTTTATGTCTTTATTCCAATAGTTATAGATCTACGGAAAATTCCAAATGGAGAATGGACCGAAACGAAATCAATGATAGGTATTTGGTGAAATCAGCTTATGTATTGTAATCATGTATAACATATCAATCCAAAGAATATTTTCACATAATGTAATTTTTAGAGATTCCTAAATCCACGCCTAGGTTTGCTCATTCACTAGAAAACGTTACAGGACCCAGTATGTAGTAGTTGTGCTCATACCTGAAATTTTTGATAGTGAAAGCCCACAGTAAAGTCAGCCGAGAGAAGAGGTGTGTGTG
>NW_006330574.1:0-331 GCF_000327345.1 Myotis davidii
TAGCTCACACAATAATCAGATGTTAACTTGCATGTCATCAAAGTAATAATGCAGTAATCATCAGCTGCCAATTTACAATGTAATAATGTGCAGGGATTGAAAAATAAGGGCCATGTCACTGTTGATGACATTTGTTAATGTTTCAAGCTATACATTTAAAAGACATAATAACCCTGGCTGGTGTGATCAGTTGGTTGAGCACCGTCTTGTCCACCAAAAGGTTGCTGGTTCTATTCCTGGCTCAATTCCCTGTAGGGGGTGTGCAGGAGGTAACAAATTGATGTTTTGTTTTCAGATCAATGTTTCTCTCTCTCTTCCTTCCCTTCCCTTC
>NW_006330575.1:0-331 GCF_000327345.1 Myotis davidii
TTATTATTTGCAGTAGCATTTGTTCATATATGAAAACATTTGATAATGCAGAGAATTACATTTCATGGTTGAAAATTCAGTCAGCATGCTGGAGCAAATTAGGTGCTTCAAGAAATTTCCCGTGCCATTTAAATATTGGTGGACATGTCACCATTTGATTATGTATTCTGAAGGTAGAAAAGATGATTAAATGGCATGCACATGTATCATTTATACACAAATATCTTTCTGATAACTGAATTCCTTCCATAAGATCTCAACAATTATTGTTCTAACTTGACTCCTCAGTGACTTGGATCTCTTTCTGAAAGGAATGGATTCCATTTTTCGA
>NW_006330576.1:0-331 GCF_000327345.1 Myotis davidii
CCCCCCCCACTGTGTTTATTTCACACCGTTCTCCGTAATCAATTGCCCCGATTTCATGCCTGTATTTATCGCCGGGCGTGCATCGCCAAGCCAGGCTGCTGTTCGCTCGCTAATAATCTCACACCCCGCCCCCCTCGTTTGCGGGTCCTTTTAGCTCAATTTGGAATCAGAAATGAATTTTATTGATCCAAGCCCTGGTCATCCGGCCCCGGTCCTCAGGTCTCATTAAGGCGAGAGAGTTGACGGCGGCGTCTTCGCAGGGAAATAAATCGAGGGTCGCAGGGGTGCTCTCCAGGATGGTGGTGTCTGCGGGGACGGTGTGAACTCCCCC
>NW_006330577.1:0-331 GCF_000327345.1 Myotis davidii
TGGTCACTCCAGCTCTTCTCTCCCTCCGAGGTTGTCTGGGCCTCACCACTGGGATCCCCTGGCAGTGAGCAGGAGGCTCAACCTGACCCAGCCCGCCCACCAGCACTGTGGCCGGCAGCTTCTTTAATGTTTGTGACAGCAGGGCAGTCGGGAGGACTTCACCGTGTGGGGAAGGGACTTTAGAGGCATCGTGGCCAGTCTGGAGAGGAGCATCTAACTCGTGTTCTGATCTTGCCTCTCTGCACTGGAGCCGCCCTTCGTTTCTATTCCCCATCCTGAGGCTGAGTGGAGTCCAGGACAAAGCACTAAGTGGCTGTTTGCTACAAAACAC
>NW_006330578.1:0-331 GCF_000327345.1 Myotis davidii
AAGACTTAAGCTTTGTCATTTTCTACAATTTAAGTGCTGTAGTCTTATCTTTGAAAATTAATTTCTAAATTCAATAAAAGGAAACCTTCTCTCTCCCTCTGGAACTTACTATGTCCTAGCATGAAATTTAGGTTAATAAATTTTTTTGAGAAATGTTAAGAGTAGGAAACTTAAGGAACTTATTAATAAGGACTGTATAAAATATAATAATATGGCATTAAGAATGAATATTGGATCCTAGCCAGTATGGCTCAGTGGACAGAGTCGACCTGCAGATTTGAAGGGTACTAGGTCCACTTCTGGTCAAGGGTCCTTGCCCAGGATGTGGCTC
>NW_006330579.1:0-331 GCF_000327345.1 Myotis davidii
TGAATATTTGTTCTAGTTCTGTGAAATATGCCAATGGTATTGTGATAGGAACTATGTTGAATCTGTAGATTCCTTTGGGTAGTATGGATGTTTTAATGTTGTTAATTCTTCCTAACCATGAACATAGTATATGCTTCCACATATTTGTATTTTCTTCAGTGTTTTATAATTTTCTAAGGACAGGTCTTTTACATCCTTGGTTAAATTTTTTTCCTAGTTACTTTATTATTTTTTGAAGCAATTGTAAATAGGACTGTTTTCTTACTTTCCCTTTCTGATAGTTAATTACTAGTATATGAAAATGCAGCTAACTTCTGGATATTTATTTTGT
>NW_006330580.1:0-331 GCF_000327345.1 Myotis davidii
AACTCTGTTTCACATACAAGTGTAAACCTACTTTTGCCAACCCCTATATATTCTACTCATATGCACTACATGTGTCATGTATGTGATTTGATCAACAAAAAGAAAATGTGTACACAATGTCAAGCTGCTTTATTTTTTGTTTTTAAGAGCAGCTCCATGATTTGGGGAGGTAATTATACAACACAGAGAAAAATAGGGGAAAAATATAAAATGGCACCTAGCACCAATGTCAGGACTCATCTCATTATGCTTTTAACTGAGGATATCGTTAATTTTTGTGTTATTCACTTTGCTTTAGACTCACGCAGTGGTTCTCAACCTTCCTAATGCT
>NW_006330581.1:0-331 GCF_000327345.1 Myotis davidii
AAAAATATCCTCAAATGAGGATAAAAAAGAAAAACAAAATTTCAGTGATAATTATCACTACCCCGTTACTGAGTATTGTCTGTGCATTCTCTCACTTAATTCTCCCATCAGCCCAATAAAGTAGGGATTCTTATTCTCTCATTTTACAGATGGGGTACAGGGTGACCCACAAAAAGCCATACAGCTCCAGGGTGGCGGCGGTAAGATTTGACCACAGCTATGTTAGATCCCAGAGCCTGTGGGCTTGAACCCCTCCACTCACCGCCTCCACATTCTATGGGACCGTGACCGTCATGGTCCACTTTGCCTCCCCAGCCAGGGTCTGACCTCA
>NW_006330582.1:0-331 GCF_000327345.1 Myotis davidii
TAGCAGGTTTTTAAGCACTGAAGAAAAACTTTCAGAGAAAGGTGATATTTAAGCTCTCCCTTGAAGGATGGCTGACTATTGACAGGAGAGAAATACTTTTAACATATGGATCATCAGATAAAAGCAACTCTGATGCGTAGAACGCAAGAAGAGGAGTAAACCATGTTAAAGAAATGTTATCCTGATTTCTTTTCCAATCCTTGACCATGGAGAGGCATATAATACAGGGTGAAGCATACTTTATGGCACCTATTCCATTATAAACTGGAGATTGAAAACATCAATAAAAAATTGTAAGGCTAGCCCTAATTGGTTTGGCTCAATGGATAGA
>NW_006330583.1:0-330 GCF_000327345.1 Myotis davidii
TTGGGGAGCCACCTTGAAAGAGATTGGGAGACACACACAGGATGGCAGAGAAATCAGGATTGGGAATTTCAGTTCCTGTTACCTTGGCACACCATACCAGCCTGGGACTGAGATAAGACTGCTCTTATGAGGGAGGGAAATAAACTTATATCTTATTTAATATCCAGCTATTGTGGATTCTCTGTTACAGGCATCATAATAAAAGCCTAATAAGTATTGTGAGTTACTAAAAAACATTAAAATAACAAAATATGACCAATAAACTGTCTACTACGGGTATGGATTTCTGATGGAATATCCTTTTCTAAAAGTGCACAGTGATGAGTATGG
>NW_006330584.1:0-331 GCF_000327345.1 Myotis davidii
ATCAGGTTTGTCCAGGATAGTCCTACATTGTATCTGTTGCCACTCTCACTCTTAAGAGTGTTTAGGACTGGATGGCCTATTATAATGATCACCCTAGTCTTGTATGTTCTATCCCACCTCTGTTTTCATAGCAAGGAAATTAATTTACTGGCGAAACTGAATTGCTTACAAAACTATACTCATGACAACAGCTAAGATGATCTCTTAGCTGTGTTGTATTTCTCTTTGAAATCCACTTTGTAGTTCAGATTTCTACAAATAATTGTATTTTAAAAAACCAGCCAACAAAGTGTACTGTCTCATGATAACTGTGATAGTTGAATTCTTTTTT
>NW_006330585.1:0-331 GCF_000327345.1 Myotis davidii
TTTGTTTTTTTTATTTGGTAACTGACCACCTTCATGATTATTCACATTCATTCTAGCGTAGTTTTTTTAGTTGATGCTATTGGATTTTCAAGCTAGAAAATTATATCATCTGCAAATAACATCTCTGATTCCTTCTTTGTACTATTCAGACTCTTCATTTAACAGTCCATCAGCTGTGCTCTGTGGGGTGATCGATCAGGCCCAGGGCCCTTGCTGCTGCCGCTAGTCACCATCGGTAGGGTGACTGGCCCCCACTTGCACCTGCCTTCATGCCACCTGCTCCACCATGCCACCATGGTCCCGCACCGTGTCACCAACACCCGCCATGTTC
>NW_006330586.1:0-331 GCF_000327345.1 Myotis davidii
CTAGGGACCCTACCCCTGCACGAATTTCGTGCATCTGGCCTCTAGTCAATAATAAAATTTTAAAACACAATAACTGAGTGCTCCCAGGAGCCCCTGCCTGTAGAAGGCCCTGCGGTCAGGGCTGGGACACCCTGTCTTTGATCCTTAGGTTGGAAACACGTCAGGCTCAGGCCCTAAAATGCTGATACAGGAGACCCTCAAACGCCTGCCTTTTATCTGACTAAGGGCTCACTGCGCCCTGAGAGGCCTTTACTCCCATCGGCCCAGCACCCAAGTGGTAACCGTGGGGCTGCCGGCCTGTGACCTCCCTGCCGCCTGCAGCCTCCACACT
>NW_006330587.1:0-331 GCF_000327345.1 Myotis davidii
ATAGACCATATGGGTTGGGGCGGGGGTTATGAGTGGGAGCAGGAAACCCAGTGAAGAAGCTATTGTCATTACCCAGGGTGAGACTGAGGTGGCTCAGGTCAGGGTATTACCAGAGGAGGTGAAAAGAAGTGAGCCTGGATTTATTTTGGAATTTAGAGCTCACAGAACTGCTGGTTGATTGCATGTATTATCTTTTCTGCCCTGCTCTAGTTTTCTTTCCATTTCAGAAGTTGTGGACATAATTTTCTAACAGGGTGAAAAGTAAAAGACAATTTATTGATTATCGTTTCACTCATACTCCATCTTCTGTGTGTGTGTGTGTGTGTGTGTG
>NW_006330588.1:0-331 GCF_000327345.1 Myotis davidii
CAATCACTGAGCCACACTGGCCGGGCACAAGTTATACATTTATCAGTTGTCATCCCTCAATAGAATGTAAGCTGTAGGGGAAGAACTCTTTTAGTCACTGCTGTTACACAGTGCCTGGGACATAATAGGAGCAGAGCACTTGCAGAATGAACGCATAAGTGAGTAAGTAAAGGTACAACAGCGGAGTCAAATTCCCAATAGCAACTTTCAGGTAGCAAAAAATGAATTTTTTATGTACAAAGTATACATTTTATGAACACATTTCAATTTTCTTACCCCTAAATCTAAAGAAAAACAGAAAATATCCCATATAATAAAAGCCTAATATGCT
>NW_006330589.1:0-331 GCF_000327345.1 Myotis davidii
TATTCTTTCTCACCTTAAGAAGGCAAAAATATTATATTGTTTATATAGTTTTACTTTTCATACTGTGATCTTAAATTCATCCAAAGTTTAATTTTGTGCATGACTTATATCAGAGAGGATAGGTTAAATTATTCTGTAATTATAAGCCCTGAGTTCTTTAATGTCTCTTGAAGCAACAAAAGTTTACTTCTTGCTCCTGCTTCATGCATGATGGTTGGATAGAGGGGCTCTGCTCATGGCAGTGACTCAGATTGTCAGGCCTCCGGACGGGTATGATCATGAGTTCTGGTGAGTGGAGAAAAGATATTTGAAGGGTTTTGCACAGGCAATT
>NW_006330590.1:0-331 GCF_000327345.1 Myotis davidii
CCTTTTAGAAATAGAAATTTGATTTCCAACTGGATATATTTTGCCCAGTCAGTTAAATGTATTTCTCAGATACTCTTACCTGTAAATGTAGCTACATAACTAAATTTGGCTAATAAAATGTAAACAGAATAGTCATATGAGGAGGCTTCTCTGAAGTTCTTTTAAAGGACTACCTCTTCTTTGCCTCTTTCCTAATTCTAAAAACATGCATGTGATGGCTAGAACTCCTGCTTCCATTTTGAACCATGAAGATAATGGCTACATCTTAAGCATGGTTAAATAAAGAGTTGTAGCTCACCTGGCATGGCTCAGCGGTTGAGCGTTGACCTAT
>NW_006330591.1:0-331 GCF_000327345.1 Myotis davidii
ATGTGGCCTTTTGTGAATGGGTTCTTTCAGTAGCCTAAACCGCGGAGTTTTTTACAGTTTAGTCTTTGAAGGCAGATGCCTGGGTTAGAATCCTGGTTCCATAGCCCACTACCGGCTGTGTAGTTTTAGGCAAATGACTTAACCTCCTTGTGCCTAAGTTTCCTCATCTTACTATGAGGCACGTGGCATTGCTCACTCCCATAGGGTTCACTGGTCACACGTGCTAAAGCTTTGAGCTGTGCCTGGGACACGGGGCTCGGTAACTATGAGTTCTCAGCATCTTTCTTGCCCAAGCCTTCCCTAAAGCCCTATCTTGCTTTGTTTGGGGCGA
>NW_006330592.1:0-331 GCF_000327345.1 Myotis davidii
CTCCCTTCCTCTCTGAAATTAATAAAAACATATGAAAAATAAAGCAGAGAGGTCTTTTATGTCATTAAAAAAGAGAGAGAGAAGAAATGGTGGCTGTGACAGTTTGCTGCCATATCAATTCCCTCTTCCCACTTTATAACCCACACCAAAATGAAGTAGCTTAAACAATGACCATTTTATGAGCTCACAAATCTATGGATCAATAACTTTGGCTGAGTTCAGTTGGGTAGTTTTTCTGTAACTCTTGCTGGGGTCACTCATGTGACTGCAATCATCTGGCAGCTCAACTGGGTTTGGAAGGTCCAAGATGTCATCACTCCCATGCCAAGCA
>NW_006330593.1:0-328 GCF_000327345.1 Myotis davidii
GGACATATACAATACTTTCAACAATAAATATTTAAAAACAAACAAGCAAACAAAAAGAATCAGAAGCAGATATCTTTTGTTAGAAGAGGCAGTATTATTTTACCCTGGATTCAGCAATTATCTATGGTTATTTATTATTTTTCTCTAATTCCCCTTATTTGGAAGTACACTCTAGGTATCATCTACAGGAGTGGAAAATAACTCGCCATTCCATTCCTCTGAGTACAATAGAGTGTGGTTGAGGAATAATCACAATCTGACCTTGAGGTACACCACACAGGTAGGCGTGGACGCATGTGCACGTGTGCACACATACACTCTGAAAAAA
>NW_006330594.1:0-331 GCF_000327345.1 Myotis davidii
AATGGATTCAATAAAAGTTAGCCAGGGGGTCTTACCACCCTTTGGCCCGTTTTAAGTGCCAAAGACTGTTTCCTTATTGGTTTGTTTTTCTCCTTCTGGTGCTGGCATTTGCTTTCACTCTCTCAGACGCTGAGAATGAAGTCACGTTGTAATATGTTTGCCACTTGCTTCTGTCATATGCACGAAAGCTCTCCTCAGGTGATAGGGTGGCGGATAAAGCCTATTTAGAGAGCAGCTCTGCACTCCCTCATATAAACTGTAATCTAGTCAGTGGGTGGTGGATGCTGGCACTTCCAGGGCTCTGCAAAAGCTCAAAGCCTAAGTGCAGTGC
>NW_006330595.1:0-331 GCF_000327345.1 Myotis davidii
GGGCCCAGCACTGCTGCCCATGGGTGACGAGAAGGTGTCTGCAGACAGAGATTTGGCTCTGCCCTCCCTCTTGCCTCTGAAGTGACTGGGAAACCCCAGAAAGAAGCTGAGAAAGTGAGGAGGGAACTCCTGAGCACAGGGGTCACTGGATGGTCCTGCTCAGGACTCTGCACAGAACAACCTATCTACCTACATGCACAGAATACTGTGCAGCGGGTGCTGGGTGCAAAAGGGCAAGAGGAGGGGACAGGGCTTGGTGCCGAATCAGTGCCCACTGGCATTTGGAAGGCCCGGCCTGGCCCACCCTGGGTCACAGAGCACAGCTCTACAG
>NW_006330596.1:0-331 GCF_000327345.1 Myotis davidii
TGAAATGATATGGTTGGGTCATTTGTTGAGGAAATCCTGAATTGGTATCTTTCACTTTCTTTGTGGACTGGTCCAAACCCCAGAGAAGGATCTTCCAATCTCCTGCCTAGAGGGTCTAGGTCTGACTGTCAGTGTCTTGGAGTCAACTGGAAGCGTCCTATATGATATGAATTTCCCATGCAATATAGCTTCAGCCAAAATAACTATCTCACATCACATCACCCAGCAGCAATTAGTGCTGATCTTAGAGAACAGTGACATGGCCACTAAAAACTCAGTTACGCTCTGGCTAGTGTGTTCAGTGGTTAGAGCATCAGTCTGTGCACCAAAG
>NW_006330597.1:0-331 GCF_000327345.1 Myotis davidii
GGTCTGGGTTTCTCAGCTCCGATTCCTCCGGGACCCAGACTCTGTGCCACCCCCTCCCTGGCTCATCGCCCCCAATCTCTGAAGTGCACTGAGCTGCACAGGGAGCGACCCACGGAGGCTGGCACGGCCCCTCGGTGCCTCCCCCTGGGCTGTTCTCCAAGACGCTGCAGCATAAACGCATCTAATAACAGCAGCTACAGAACCAGGCTAATTGGGAAATGCTACTCAGCACAGGATTTTTTTAATATTTTTTTTACTGGAGGCCCGGGGCACGAAATTTGTACACGGGGTGGGGGGCTGTCCTCAGCCCGGCCTGCACCCTCCCCAATCT
>NW_006330598.1:0-331 GCF_000327345.1 Myotis davidii
CAAGACCCTATTAAGTTAATCTAACATAGCATTTTCATTGTAATATGTTTTTGTGAATTAAAGTTAATGGCTTATTAATAAATTGGCTTACTTAGAATTTTTCTATGGCTCAATGTTTATTAAAAATACAATTTTCCCCATATTTCACCTTAGAGAGTTAATCTCCATAGCAAAATTTGAGTTAAATTTACAAAAATTAGTTCAGATTGAGCCACAGCTAATAGTTTTTACCAAGACGTTAGGGAACAGGTAGAGAAACAGGAAGTTTATGAAGAAATAAGAAGTTCTAACTGTATGTTGTAATGCAGGGGTCCTCAAACTTTTTAAACAG
>NW_006330599.1:0-331 GCF_000327345.1 Myotis davidii
ACTGAGCCAAACTGGCTAGGGCTAAAATATATTCTTGATAAGGCATCATATTTATATGTGATTAGCTATAGTTTAGCAATCATGCCAATATATCAGCTATATTCTATAGCAGAAAGTTATTAAACCCCAAGTACCCTTAGACTGAAAGAAGTTTCTAAATAAATCAATGAAAATGAGCACAGCCTATTTTCTAAGAATGTCATATCATCCAATGAGCACAGTGTTTGCTTTTAATCCAATAACATCCTTTAATTTTTGCAAGCTGTGGAAAGCAATTCGACAGACCACAGGAAATATATCCAGTTATTTCATGCACCAAATGAAGCATGAA
>NW_006330600.1:0-331 GCF_000327345.1 Myotis davidii
ACATGTGGGAAATTCAGTAGTGGTGGAGATGAGACATGGAATTGGAATAAGAGGTTTAGACCCACCTATTGGGCAAAGAGCAGAAATATTTAGAAAGAATCACTGAATTGAGATCCTTGATGAAAAGGGAAACTTGCATGAAGAAAGGTCTCAGATCAGTGCCAGCCTGGATGCTCCAGGGGTGCCCAGCGGACACCTGAGGGCCTGTAGTCCTGGGCAGCTTCTGCTGTAAATGAGCGATAACTCCCCACCCTTCCCTTACAAAACGCTCTTAAAGCCAATGATGTGACAAATGACAAAAAGAGCTTACAAAAGTCTTGGTTATATCCTA
>NW_006330601.1:0-331 GCF_000327345.1 Myotis davidii
GAGGACGATGTTATTTGCCGAGATGGAGATTTGGTTTTTTGTCAACATGGAGAAGTCATCCTCCTAATTCTTTGAGATCTTTTCATCCGGAAAAGATATCGCAATTTTTTTAAGGAAGACCACACTGGAGTAATATTGACATGACTGATTGAGCTCTTTTCTCCCAGGCGGATTCTGTAAGTGGTTCGATCAGAAATCGTTTGCCTGTTCTTATTTGAGGTGTTCCTTTTTTCATTCGGTAGTTTCATTTAGGAAGCAATCTCTATTGGTGACCTCTAATTTTATATGTTTTGTGAAGGTATTTCGGATGTCGTTGCTGTTTGTCAAAAGC
>NW_006330602.1:0-331 GCF_000327345.1 Myotis davidii
CCCAAGAGAAATGAAAACATATGCCCACAAAAATATCCCTAAAATTTTTAGATGAATGTTCATATCAATATTATTCCAAATAGTTACTAGTAAATAGTAAAATAATAAATTAAAACCAACAAATGCCAATCAACTGATTGAATGAAAAAATACAATGTATATCCACAAAATGGAATGTCATTCAGCCATAAAAATAAATAAAGTACTAATTCATGATACAGCATGGATGAACCTTGAAAAGAGTATTTTAAGTGAAAGAAGCTAGATATAAAAGCCCACATATTATATGACTTCATTGATATGAAATATCCAGAATAGGCAAATCCATAGA
>NW_006330603.1:0-331 GCF_000327345.1 Myotis davidii
ACATGTTCGTAAATTGTTTTTGTTTTTTTCCAGACGTATAGGAGAGAATTTGAATGCCTCAGCAAGTTCTGTAGAAAATGAGCCGGCGGTTAGTTCAGCAACTCAAGCAAAGGAAAATGTTAAAACCACAGTTGGAATGGTTCTTCTTCCAAAACCAAGAGTTCCTTATCCTCGTTTCTCTCGTTTCTCACAGAGAGAGCAGAGGAGTTACGTTGACTTGTTGGTTAAATATGCAAAAATTTCTGCTAATTCCAAAGCTGTTGGAATAAATAAAAATGACTACTTGCAGTACTTGGTATGTATTCTATTTTTCAGCTTCAGTAAAAAAAAA
>NW_006330604.1:0-331 GCF_000327345.1 Myotis davidii
CTGGGAATTGAAATGTGACCTCTTGGTTCACAGGTCAGCACTGAACCACTGAGCCACACTGGGTGGGGCATCTACATTCCTTCTGGAGCAACTAGAACTCTTGACCCCACAGACTTTTCTTACCATGTGAAGAAATAGCAACATGCATACGCAGGGCAGAGTAGGGAAGGGGGAAGCTGGCCCAGCTTACCCAGCCAGGCAATGGGGAAGGGAGCCCAGTGCCTGAATCCAGTTACACATCTCATACAAAGACTTCCAGCCAGGACAGCCATTTTACTTTGTAATAAGAAATAGTGTTTTAAAAGGCTTACTATTGTTGTGGCAGAAGGCA
>NW_006330605.1:0-331 GCF_000327345.1 Myotis davidii
TTTTTTTTTCAGATTACATTCAGTGAGATCTGAGAAAGTTAATAGTTATGTTGCTATTATCTGTCATAAGCTCCGGTATCTTGCTTTTAACTGACAATTAAATTAGAAGGGCAGTTGATTATGTTACCGTTAAATTAAATCAGAACACAGACATTTATTGATTAGTAAATAGCATTTCTTGTTGTATTTGGACTGGCAGTTCTTTCTTGCTTTAAATCACAATTGGCGTGATCACTTTTTTATTTGATTTATAGAACATTCTGTTTCTGAAAATCAAGAGTCTTCTTCCTCTTCTTCCTCTTCCTCTTCAAGTATTCGGAAAATCAAGTCT
>NW_006330606.1:0-331 GCF_000327345.1 Myotis davidii
ATAATTAAATGAGGAATTTGTGTAAAGTACAATATAAGACATATATTTTAATATTCACGAAATTCTTTTTGGTGAATTATAAAAACTAGAATTTCCTGGGACAGTGGAGACACTTAACCTGGGTAAAGAGGTTTAGAAATGTATGAGGATTGGAAGTGAACATGACCAACACAGAACCAGGTAAGATAGAAATCACTTAAAACAGTGAAATGCTAAATGTGGATTTGCTTGGAATAGATTCTCTTTCTTAGGTGCTGTCACTTCTAGAATGACACAAGGCATTAACAATATGGTAGTATCTAGTCCTAGAGTGTATGAAATTGTGATAATA
>NW_006330607.1:0-331 GCF_000327345.1 Myotis davidii
ATGTCTTGGTTTGTTTGATGGCTCTATTCACACGCAAGTGCTGGTAGAACTAATGAAAAGATCGGTAATAGAGAAGGGCAAAGAGAAATTTCTCCCCCTGGTCTCCTACTTACTGCAAAGAGAGAGGTGCACTTCAGGGTACACAGGGCTCATGCGTTACTTGAATCATCTGAAGCAAGAGTGACCCATTTGCTCTTGGTATGGGCACAGGGATGATCTGTGTCCACATTTATTGTGGAAAAACCAAGAGTGTAAGCTCATGCCACAAAGATACATCATGTCACTTCCACTTTCACTAATTGTTGTAAAACAGAGTCAGGAACCTGGCTGA
>NW_006330608.1:0-331 GCF_000327345.1 Myotis davidii
GTCCCGTAGGAGCTGGAGAAGCAGTACAGCCCCAGCAGATGGACTGTCCACCGCGGAGCAGAGGAAGCCCTGACGACCTACTCACAGATAGGAAGCGAGGGTACAGGGCACCTCTTCGGCCGCTTGGGTGGACTTTAGCGTGTGGCAGTGGTTCAGAACCTGGGGCTGGGGGTGGAGCCGCTGCCCAGCCAGCGCTCAGGGCAGTTCCAAGGCCGGAGCACTGCCTAAGCCTCCTGGTGCGCCCAGGCCCAGTGCCAGGAGAGCGCGGGAGGCCCAGCCAACCGTGCCCCTTGCCCCTCTGCCCTGCCAGCCATGCCAGGCCTTAAGGCCA
>NW_006330609.1:0-331 GCF_000327345.1 Myotis davidii
TTGGTCCCACCAATGCATACAGGAGGGAAGTGGGAGACATGCATTTATAGATGCCATTATTTAACCAAGTTTGTACCCATTTCATTTAGTCTACAAATGGGCTTTTGATTTAGAGATTTCTTTCTCTATTTATTTGGTTTTTATAACTTCACTGAATTTATGCCTATAAAGTGCTCCTGTAAAATAGACATCAATCATTACAGAAGTATTGTTATTGGAGAAATTGGGGTATTCCCTTCCTTACTGGGTGCTGGGGTTGGGGTCCTTGTGATATCTCCTGAAAAAGTGTTTTATGATTCAGGAGGATGAGTGATTTTTATTTGCATGGAAT
>NW_006330610.1:0-331 GCF_000327345.1 Myotis davidii
CATGAGAAGATCTGGGACCCCTTGGAAAGGAGAGCGTTTTATAGAATGAAGGGATCTATCTGAGGCAAGATGGGAGTGAGGCCTGGTATGAAGGATAGATTCAGTAAAGACACAGGATGGTGGACACATACTGTTGGGAGCAGTGGTAGAGTTGGAGCTTTTAATCAGGACGCCCAGGGTGTAGTTTGCAATAGCCATGTTTCTCAGTGCAACTTGAGGGTCAAAATTTCTAAATTCACTAAACATAGGCAGCTGCCAGACAGTCTCCTTCTTGTCCAAGTCCACGTAGAACTCCTCATCTCCATCAAATTCATGGGTGTACTGGCCCGAG
>NW_006330611.1:0-335 GCF_000327345.1 Myotis davidii
AAACCGGCTCGGGCAGGAAGGCTTTCTAAGGCAAAGAATGTTGGAGCTCCTACAGGCCCAACCCCCTGGATTAATGCCCTGCGACCAGACAGTGGGGCATAGTGGGAACTCCAGCAATCCGGCCTAGGCTTTCCCTGCCTTTAGATAACTCGCCTCTTTTCTATCTGTAAAATGAGAGCTTGACCCGTCTATACATTCATGCAAAGGGAATCAGATCGCCTGGTTCATATCCCAGCCGCACCACTTACCAGCTATGTGACTTTAGGGGAGACACTTAACTTTCCCTTTTGTTAAATAGATTTTTATTAAGGGTTTCAGAGAGAGGAAGGGAGAGG
>NW_006330612.1:0-331 GCF_000327345.1 Myotis davidii
CATTAAAGCCAGACAGACCTCAGAAAACAGTAAAACAATCCAAATAATCCCAAACTCGCCTATACACTCATTTCAATACATCAGCATATTAAAAATGCACCTAATGAATATTCTACCAAAACCTTCCCTAAGATTCTTGCCTGCAGAGAAAAAAAAATGATAAAAAGCCCTCAGAGCAAAGACTCAATGCGGGCTCTCTTTAGAGCACGCCCATTCCCCTTCCCAGGCATGAACTTTCTATTTCTAAGGGTCCCCATGGGACTTGCAACCAGGGGTAGCAGTGGGCAGCAGGAGGTGGACCTGGGCTCACCCCCTGATCCTGTCTCCAAGG
>NW_006330613.1:0-331 GCF_000327345.1 Myotis davidii
CAGGAGCTAATGAGAATGGCAGGACAGATAAGAGCATGATGGGAAGGCAGGAAACATGTTAGGAGAAATCTACCAAAGTGAAGGAATCAACAACTCAGGATAATGATTCAGTGCTAAGAAGTAGTAAGATGAGGACTAAAACTTGATCATTGGTTTTAGCAAACTAGAGGCCATTCAGTACCATGTAAAGGGCAGTTTCTGTGGAATGGTAGAGAAGAAAGCCTGGTTGGAGTGGATTTCGGTGACAACAAAGGACAGAAACTGTAAATTCTAAGTATAGAAAACTTTCAATAACTCGTGTTGTAAAGGAGAACAAGAAATGAAACAAGTG
>NW_006330614.1:0-331 GCF_000327345.1 Myotis davidii
TGAGATGAAAAGGTTGGAAATCACTGCTCTAGGGCTTTTACATGCTGTTGCCTACCTTTGTCCTCTTCACCCCTCACCATGCTAGCTCCCAAGTCTTTTCCCCTCTTTCCACAAAGTTGCACTAGGTATCTCTTAGCATGCTATCTTTTCCTAATTATATCTACATGAAGAATTAAAACCGCCTGTTTACACATCTCTGCTTTTCTGATCTACAGACTTGTTGAGGACAGGGACTGTGTTATTCACCCCTCTGCCTCCAGGGCCTGGCCTTTAGGAGGCACACAGAAAAATATTTGTGGAATACATGAATGAATGAATGAATGAATGAATG
>NW_006330615.1:0-331 GCF_000327345.1 Myotis davidii
ATAGGTAGATAATAAATAAAACTGAGAGAGCTGAAGTTGGACTGTATGCATGTATCAGATAATGAATATTATAAGCCTTCCTGAAAAGGATGCTATACCACTTCGTTTTCTAGCGGGATCCAGTGTCAGTTTTTGTGGCTTATAAGAAACCATTGAAGGGTTGGAAACAATAAAAATGTATCATTTAATACATACTATGAAAGCACATTCTGGCCACAGTGTAGTGGATGGACAAAAGAGAGGAGGGGGGGAAATCAGACGAGAACTTGCCTCTCACTGCTTACCAGGTATACTAGTGTGTGTTTATTCACACACCAGGTATACCAATAAA
>NW_006330616.1:0-331 GCF_000327345.1 Myotis davidii
ATATATATATATATAATCACATTTAAGCTTCACAACAATCCTCTTGAAGAATATACTTTTATTATCTCTACTTTGCAGAGGAGGAAACTGAGACTAAAAAAACTTGGCCAAAGTCATAGGCCTAGAGTGTGATAAAGCTGGAATTCAAACCCAAGCCAGCTGGTCCCAGAGACCATGTTCTTACCCACTAAGTCATGCTACTTAGACCCGTGGATCCTTTTGTGTGTTCCAAAAACTAAATGCAGGGCTGACTTGACTGCCATTTTTTCCTGATGGTCTTTTATGATTTCCTCACTGTTTAAGGGGACAATACTTGAGTTGAAAAAAAAAA
>NW_006330617.1:0-331 GCF_000327345.1 Myotis davidii
GGCCTCAGCCTCTTGCTTGCTGAGGCCACATGGCGACTCCTTTCTGTTTTTGTGGTTCCCCATGCATTCTGCTCTCTCTACAGACCAGCATTCTCTGCATCTCCAAGAAGTTTGTAAAAGACCACAACTACACAGCTTCGGAGGTCATTTGTCTTTCATTCCAGGGGCCAGCAAAACCTGGTTAGTCTCTGCCTGAAGGTCAAGGGGTTGATTCTAGGTCAGAGCACATATCCACATTGTGGGCTCAATCCCTCAGTTGGGGTGGGTGCAGGAAGCAACCGATTGACACCCAAGTCGATTTCTCCCTCTCTTTTCTTCTCTCTCTAAAATC
>NW_006330618.1:0-331 GCF_000327345.1 Myotis davidii
AAAAAAAAGTCTACATGTTAATTAGATATATGTTCTCTGAGGTATTCACTAAATGATTTGCTGAATGAAAAAAAAAATTGTATCACTGGAATTACCCAAATTCCTTTTAGAAAATGTTCTCATCAACCTGCCCTGCAACTGAGCCCTCAGGCAGGGAAGTGAATAACCTGCATGTGTTCCAATCACATGACTTAACAGGTTAAACCAAGAAGATGATGAGTAAACTGTGAAAGAAAGAAAAATAAACCTCTCAGCAAGCCTGAAAGCTGTCACCATAGATAAAAGCATAAACATTTTGTTATTTTTATTTTTTAATATATTTTTATTGATT
>NW_006330619.1:0-331 GCF_000327345.1 Myotis davidii
ACAATAAGATGTACAAAGAGCAAGTGTTAGTGGAGTTTAGAGGAAGAAGAAATCATTTCCGGCTGGGAATCAAACTGGTTTCACAAAGGAAGTAACACTAGCCTTGGATGAGGCTTTCACAGTAAAGGCAACATCTAGAGAACCAGCCTCAGACATGTAACATATAGAAGAGCAAACTGTATGGGCAAAGGCACAGACGTGGAAAGATGCAAGTTTTGAAGAGAAACAGCATGCACTTTGGTTTGGCTGACATAAAGATTAAACCAACCCTATATTGTGTCTGCTTAAAAAATAGTTCTTGTCCTGGCTCAGTTGGTTGGAGTGTTATCTC
>NW_006330620.1:0-331 GCF_000327345.1 Myotis davidii
GTCACTAATCATCCGAGAGATGCAAATCAATACCTTGCTCTTTTAAATTCTAATGGAGAAGCCAGATAAACAAGATAAATAAAGGATGTGGGTTAGGAGGTGAGGGTACAGTTTTCAACAGGGGCTAAGTCAGTCCTCACTGGGTAAGAGACATTTAGGAGAGACCAGAGGAGGTGAGGAAGTAAGCCACATGGGTATCTGGGAGAAGAGCATTCAGAGATTGCATTTCGACAAGAGCAAATGTCGAAAGAACTTTCAGGAAACCAGGCAACTGGAGTAGAGAGAGTGTGGGGTGATGTGTCGCTGGATCATGTAGGGCTGGTTTTATTCC
>NW_006330621.1:0-331 GCF_000327345.1 Myotis davidii
GTGTGTGTGTGTAAACACACAGGGAGAGAGATAAACCTGTTTGCTTTCTGAGACAATAAGTAGTAAAACAGGTTGTTTAGAGTAGAGTCCCTTGAACTAGACATTTGATTTTAAGTACATCTGCATATAATAATACCTTATATTACCTAGTGCTTTTGAAAGTTTCAGAGCATTTTCACATTTATTATTTCATTTGAACTTCATAACAATCCTACGAAGTAGTTACAGCAGGTATTATATCCACCATCACCACCACTTAAAAGATGGCTAAACTGAGTCATGAGCATGTCAAGAAACTAGTTTGAGGTCACATAATCACTTGGTGTCACAG
>NW_006330622.1:0-331 GCF_000327345.1 Myotis davidii
AAGCCCAGAATTGCTGGTCCTGCTGGTCCACTGTAGCCAAGTAGAGAGGGGTAAAGAGAATCTTCCAAAAGAAAAGCAAACAGAGACAAACATTATAGCTCCAAGGGCGTGGGGGAGGGGGCATATCGTATCAGCTGAGCCATGTTTTCTGGTTTTGTCTTATTTGTCAGTAATTATCTCTTTCTGCCTTTTTAATTAACCTACTTTTCAACTTCTTCCTTGGACATTAGGATTGATTAAGGGAACCAAAGAGCAAGGTATCTTTGAGGCAGAGTGAAAGTGGGGTAGGCTTCAGGCCAATGGCCCAAATTCACTTCCTGATTGCTCCCAG
>NW_006330623.1:0-331 GCF_000327345.1 Myotis davidii
ACCTTTACACAGTAAAGCATCTGCGTATAACCATATAACGTTTGACACCCCAAACTTAATTACTGATCGTCTACTATTGACTGGAAGCCTTTCCAATAATATAAACAGTCGATTAACACTTATTTTGTACGTTATTTGTATCATATACTGTATCCTCACAATAAAGTAAACTCGAAAAAAAAATGTTAAGAAAATCATAAGGAAGCTAAAATAAGTTTAAAGTACTGTGCTGTATTTCCTGATGCCATAAGTTTACATAGCCTGATTATAAGATGAAAAATAATCCATGTGTAAGTGAATCCATGCAGTTCAAATCCATGTTGTTCAAGGG
>NW_006330624.1:0-331 GCF_000327345.1 Myotis davidii
TCTCTCTCTCTCCAAAATAGACATTCTAAATATTTTCTTTCCACCCCAGGTGTGTGGGCTGAGACACACCCTCAGGGAAGATCACTGGATTGGCATCTGTGTGATCACAGCCCTCCCAGGTTCAAAGGGGTGGTTGCTGGAATCACTAACACAGCGTAAGGGCTTCAGGAATGGTTTGCAGAGCTGAGGTACCTGAGGTAAGGATCCAATGATAGAAAGACTTGGCAATAGAGGTGTCGCATTCTAAATAAAGGTACTTATATAAGTACTGGAGGACTGGTGCATGAAATTCATGCATGAGAGGGGTCCCCTCAGCCCAGCCTGCACCCTC
>NW_006330625.1:0-331 GCF_000327345.1 Myotis davidii
GATAGATAGATAGATAGATAGATAGATACTAGTCAGGCAGATATAAAATTAATTTTTTGTGTATTTGTTTTTCGATACATGAGCTTATTCCTACATGTAGGGATGAGGGAAAGAACTTTGCCTATTTGTTCATTGCTATATTCTCAGAACCTAGAACAGGGTGGGTATTTAATAAATGTTTATTAAATAAGTGAATGTTTAAAGGGATATGGAATTGAGTAATAAGTTAATTCAACAAAGGGTCATAGAAACCAAGAGTATCAAAATAATGACCAATAGACTGATAATGTTCTCAAAATACAAAAAGTCACAATAAAGTTCAGCAAAAAAA
>NW_006330626.1:0-331 GCF_000327345.1 Myotis davidii
CAAGCCATTACGCTCAATTAATATTTAACAAAGGATGCACCAGCTACTTCTTATTTGCATCTCTTGGTGCCCTTTAGGTTTCTGGTGTGGTCTTCTGTGGTTTGCAGCTCAACGCAGTAATCTTAGATCTTCTATAGGATTGGCCTTTTCAATTCTTCAAATGACTTCTTTGGTCTCCTCATAGCCTCTCTGACAGTGCCCCATGTTTCAGTCTTTAGCTCTTGTAACTTCTCTGTGTCTAGTAGCACATATACATTCCATATTTATGACAAAGCAACAGTTTTCTAGGGATTAAGTATTTTTTTAAAATATTTTTTCCCTTTATTGAATA
>NW_006330627.1:0-331 GCF_000327345.1 Myotis davidii
TAAGGAAGTTACATATAATTTGTGAATTATATTTCAGGAAAGCTGGAATTTCAAAATGCTATTATAAGATGAGACATTTGAATTTACCCTCCATGATCTGTCCCTCCCGCTCCCTTCCACTCCAAATTCTGTCTCCATCCAGCTCCTGCCTATGCCCACTTCACTACAGCCTCATGGGATCATTTGTTACTCCTGGAATTCACCAAAGGACAATCCTGCCTCAGGGTCTCTGGACTTTTCCCTCTTCTTGGAATATTCTTTTCCTGGATACCCACATGATTGTTCTCTCTTCTATCAGGTCTTTAACGAGTTGTGTGTGTGTGTTTTTTTT
>NW_006330628.1:0-331 GCF_000327345.1 Myotis davidii
AAAAAAAACCAAACAAACCTTAAAGTGAACCAAATTAATATATTCACTCAACAAATAGTGGAGTAACTTGCACAGAAGTAACTCTTACAGGGAACTGGGATCCTTACCCTAAGAAAGGTTCACAATGCAACAATGGCCATTAGATGTAAGAAGATCACAGGGGCAAAAAATAAAATGAGATCGGGATATCTTTATAGAGTCAAAGATGATAGGATGTATTTGAAAAGTTACTAAAGTTTTAAAGCAAGCTGGTGGTGTTATAGCAGACATACTGTACACATACATTCCCTATTCCCTGACCTCTTCCTGCTAACACATCCCTACTTTTATT
>NW_006330629.1:0-331 GCF_000327345.1 Myotis davidii
CCTTATCATTCTGCCAAACAGTGTTCCAGCTTCAGAGAGAAGGATCGGTTGACAAGACTGATCAGACTTAAAGTTCATGGAGGAAATGTTTCCAGAATATGTCCTTGTTGATCTAAGACGACTTTATCCTGGTGATTACTGTGTCATGCCATGACCATCACTGGGTTATTCATGTGAAATGCATCCAAGAACAATCCGAATTAATCCCCACAGCCACTCTAAAATGACCTGGAATGAAACAGAACCACAATCTACATGCCTGGCCATAATTGCTTTAGGAAAATCCTGAACATTCAGAAACTAGAGCAGTGGTCGGCAAACTCATTAGTCA
>NW_006330630.1:0-331 GCF_000327345.1 Myotis davidii
CAAATGGCCCTTGGCAGAAAAAAGGTTCCACAGCAAGCAGTATAAAATGTAAAGGTGCCTTTGACTCCCAAAGGTTGCTCTAGTTGGGTACTTATTTCTTACCTAGACTGTTATTGTAGCTGCTGAATGGAATTTTCTTATTTTCAGAGTCTCTGCTCTCTTCTAGCTATAGTATATTGATGGAATTAGCTTTCTAGAACAAATTAATGATCTCTCCCCAACCCAGAAATCTTCAATAGCTTCTTATTATCTGCAGACTAGGGTGAAAACTCTTTCACATGGCATGCAAGGACTTCCACAATTTGACCCCTACCTGCCTTTAAGCCTTTAA
>NW_006330631.1:0-331 GCF_000327345.1 Myotis davidii
AATTATCAATTGAATCATAAAAATCATAAAAAAAGCAATTTCTTCAATTAAAAATTCTTAAGATATGACCTTATTTATACTTTAATGTCTATAGCACACCAATAGATAAGTTATGGTAGACTGTTACTAGCTTTGCAATCACTATAGCATATTTCATACAAGTTGGTATTTTAGAAATAATTACATATAAATAGATTTGTTTAAATAAAACACAAATTTCAAAGTCAATACAGCTGAATCCATTGTGGAGTGACAATCTGAGCAGTAAATAATAGACTTAAGAGAATAAATAATAAACAGCAATGAAAAATATACAAGTAGACATAAGAAA
>NW_006330632.1:0-331 GCF_000327345.1 Myotis davidii
ACCATGTAATCACTCTCAGCCTCAGGGTTTTTAAAATTTGTTTGTATGTTTGCTTATAAATCAGGAAAATGGGAACAGTGCCGCCTACTTCATAAAAATGGTATGAGGTTTGAATAAGGTAAATACCATGTGAAAAGCCCTTTGTAAACTGTAAGGTTCTATGCTATTCCTAACAACTTAGTGCTTCTATTCAGGCACATAACTTTTTTATAAACCTCTCAACACATTAGATTGCTGAGAGGATAGTATGCTTTCCTATTTTTAAATTTTCTAAAAAAGGGCTTTCCTGGCTAACATCAACAAATCGACAAACAAGTGCTGGCGAGGATGT
>NW_006330633.1:0-331 GCF_000327345.1 Myotis davidii
GAAAAGGAACTAAGATTTGCTAGAGAGCCTACTGGAAGCTGACACTGGGATAGAGACTTCCACACAAAAAGCAGGATGAGTGGAATACAACTTTTGTAGGCAGAATGGTTTTCTTAAATATTTGCAAAACTTGACACCCTTACTCACAGAGCAACCCCAGAGTACTGAGACCGTGACATAGGAAGTAGGATAATAAAGTGGTGAGGTATTTTTAAACAAATTTTTAAACTTAAAGAAATTCTTTTGAGATGCTATGCACTGACCTGAAAGGTATGACCACTGCTCAAGATATTGGAAACTAACTACCTTCAGCTAGCAAATTAGCCATATT
>NW_006330634.1:0-331 GCF_000327345.1 Myotis davidii
TCAGGTCAGCATGTGGCCCCTTTTCGTCCACAGGTGCTTCACTTGTTTCATCTGTAAAATAAGACT
This sequence comes from Myotis davidii, assembly GCF_000327345.1. Classification (NCBI taxonomy): domain Eukaryota; kingdom Metazoa; phylum Chordata; class Mammalia; order Chiroptera; family Vespertilionidae; genus Myotis; species Myotis davidii. Next base: position 67 of record NW_006330634.1, read on the forward strand.
TGGTACAAATGATTTCTATGGTCCTCTGGCTCAAAAATCTGTTAGTTGAACTTGTCTAGTTAATACAAGACTGTCAGACTTATCATACACTCAAAATGAAGTGGAGAGTTGGATCAATTGTATAGGTCATTCTGGAAAAAAAAAGGAAAGTAAATTGGACCTCAATCAGGCCTATTTCAGGCCAAGTTGTTTATTCTGGGGTTTTTTTCTGAGGCTATGAAACCAGAATCCTTTCTACCCGATGGATCAGTGCACCTCACTTCTT
>NW_006330635.1:0-331 GCF_000327345.1 Myotis davidii
ACAGTGAACTGGCCCCCAGTTTAAAAAGTTTGACGACACCTGCTCTCAGTGATGAATTCAAATTTTCAAAAAAAAAAAAAATCAAGCTCTCAGGTAAACCTTTGAAAGATATTGGCGACATAATGTCCACTGTCATTACTCTTTCAAATAAAAATGGTATTGAAGGGGGGGAAAAAGCAAGTTTAGGTCACAGTTAAAACAGTCATGCAAGTACTTTTCCTCAAGACAGCCTTTTTTTGTATGCAACAGAGGTGCTTTATATATACTTCACATTTAGTCACACAGAATGTTATAAAGACATATATACCAGTGATGGCGAACCTTTTGAGCT
>NW_006330636.1:0-331 GCF_000327345.1 Myotis davidii
GGTATACATATAAATAGAGCCTTAATATCTGTACAAAAGTGTAAAATCACTAAGAAATCATGTTCAAACAGTTGCGAAATGAGTAGAATAGTGTTAACATTCATAATCCCTGCTCAGTTAATTGGCATTTTTAAAAAAAGATGGTTTAATCTTTTAAAATTTATGATTATACACTCAGGGAACAGCATGACAGTTGTTAAAGTGATTAGAATCCACAGGGATAGACAGTGAATTAGTAATGAATGTGATGAACCACTTGGAATACATATAAATAGAGACTTTTTATGTGCAAGGCAGTATTGAATCAATGAGAATTAGCGTTCCAACAGCT
>NW_006330637.1:0-331 GCF_000327345.1 Myotis davidii
CAAGAATTATTTTAAGAGATTCTTTCAATAGTGTAATTCTATAATAGAAAAAAATGTGTGCCTTACAATATATCTAATATTCCATGGGGAAAAGTGCGTAAGTGAAGTCAATATAATATACAAGAGTTCACAGATCTTTAATGCAGAGTCAACCACATGATTTCACACATACACCAGGAAGAACACATAACAGCATCAAGCGATATGGAAGTAGAATCACATGAATATTTCCTCCTCAAAATACTTAAAGTGATTTCAAAATAAATGAGATAACACTCTGTGTACATATTGAAACACCAATTCTTTTGATATATTCAAGCATACAAAATAT
>NW_006330638.1:0-331 GCF_000327345.1 Myotis davidii
AAATGACTTCAGTTATTTTCTCAAGCCAAGAGAAAATTGTTGTTTTCTTTGCTATTCTTTATTTTTAACCTTTAAGTTGGTGCCTAGCCCTTTTGGACTGACGACAGAGTGAAATGGTTTGTCTGAACTGACTTTGGTACCATGACACGATTCTGCCTCTGGAGTGTTCACTTCAATCACATATTACAGAAAAGCAAGATTTAGGACATTGCATTTCAGGATGAGATTGGGGACCCAGGCTCCTACTTTTCCGGTGGCAGCATTGGTAGGGACAAAAGTGAGTAAGTCCACTGATGGGGGGAATGCAGACTGTGGAGAACAGTATGGAGTT
>NW_006330639.1:0-331 GCF_000327345.1 Myotis davidii
CTACATCCCCACTGATGCTATTATGCCTTCTTACTGGTCTTTCTTGACAAGTATCCTTGACCATAGCTTCTAGTTAGGGGTTCCTCCCTCATCACAGGTCATGTCCATAAGAGTCCCAGAGAAAGCCTCATCCACTTGCAAATAAGCATTACAGTGTCCAGAGCAACGCACAACATGTCACTGAATTTCCAGAATTCCTAAGTGTTTGAATCCCCACATGGATCAATTCCAGTCATAAGCTCTTCTGCAACAGTTGGACAGGCCCTGAACTCATTCAACCATCTTGTTAAAAACAATTCAACAGACCCAAAATGGAGTCACTTATGCTAAG
>NW_006330640.1:0-331 GCF_000327345.1 Myotis davidii
CAATAAAAATATATTTTTTAAAAATAAAAAATAATAATAATTAATATTTTTTTTAAAAGAGCACCAGGTCTGTGGACCGACTGCCTGCTTCGGTCTGACCTGAGGCTTTGCAGGTGGCTGACTGTGTGATCTTGGGCGAGTCACAGCCTTTCTGTGCCTCAGTTTTCACATCTGTGAAGTGGGTTGTTTTGGAGAGTAATAGCAGTATTGGCGATAATGACATTTCGGCAGTGATGGTGGTTGCCGTTCAGGCATACCTCCTTTTACTGTGGTGCCTCACGGATGTTGTCCTTTTTACAAACTGAAGGCAAGATCCTCCACCAGCAAAAAG
>NW_006330641.1:0-331 GCF_000327345.1 Myotis davidii
TTCCAGTGTTTTTTGTTTGAAACTAAAACTTATCATGTGACTAAATCATAAGGCATTATTATGTCATACATGAAACTTCAAGTACAGTGGTAACTACTCTGGCTTAGATGGGGCCAATGAAATTTTTTCTATCATGCAGGGATGGAAAAGGTCCCTATTTTCAGCCAAACACAAATGTTTATAGTCAGGAAATATGGCTTGATGGATACGATGAAACTTTTACCATTATAATTTCAAAAAGAAGTATTTACTTTTACATTTGCTATGGCTTCATTTAAAACAGCTGTTCTGGGTTTTTCAGGAGAATTTTTCACAATATTAATGCAAAAAA
>NW_006330642.1:0-331 GCF_000327345.1 Myotis davidii
ATCTTTAAAAAAGAAAAAGATATCATTACTCTATGCTGATTTACTTCTAGATTCCTTGATATTTTCAGAATTTCCTGGGAATAATATAGTCACATCTAAAGCAGGCCCTAGAATTAAGTGTACTTTGGCATTGGGGGCAGGGGAAGGAAGAGGGAATAGAAAGTATTAACCTAAAAAGTAGCTGCGTTTCTTGTAACTGGAAAAAAAATGTAATGAGACAAATAAGTTAAACTAAAAGTCATATAAACTTTATTGCCTTGTGTATGTATAGGCTGATTCTGCATTGGCTCTGACTTTGTTTTTTAAATTCTCACCCGAGGGTATTTTTCCA
>NW_006330643.1:0-331 GCF_000327345.1 Myotis davidii
CTGTGCGTGTGTAGATGTTGGTGTAAACATGCTTATGTAATAAAGGGTCCCCCAAAGGTCCATATGTCCCTTCTTTGTAGACTCACATGGGTGGCCTGTGGAGCCAGCATGTGCAAATCTAAAGACATGTGGTGAAATTCATGTTCTCTCTCCTAGAAATATGTAAGACCAGCGTTCATCAAGGTGGGAACAACCTATTTCTGAGAATTCTGAGTGTTTGAACAGAAACATCCAGAAATGATGGCGCTGTTAGATGGGACAGCTGGAAGACCATGAGATTTATTTTTAAGTTGAGTTATGGGTAAGAGAAGCATTATGCCTGGAACAAAGC
>NW_006330644.1:0-331 GCF_000327345.1 Myotis davidii
TAGAAATGAAATTGCCAAAGGATATTGTAAGAAAGATGTGTGAGCACGGTCTTTGGACCAGACTCAGCATTGAAACCAGCCCAGGGAAAACCATAATGATAATCAGCTCATGATTATCAGCTGAGGAAACATATCTAAACCACAGAACATGACTCATTTGTGGGAGGCATTTTATTAACACAGTGCCTGTAATGGTACTAAATATACATGATGCTGACAATGTAAAAATTGCACTTCACTGATGACATGCTTAAGGGCACTACTTGAGCTAATTCTATGGAAAGGGAAACCAGCTCTAGAGAAAAGGACTAAGATTCTTATTCCTTGTAGC
>NW_006330645.1:0-331 GCF_000327345.1 Myotis davidii
TTTGAGCTAAAGGCAACTTTAGCCACAGGCTCAGGAGAAACTTCTGTCCCCTACTCTTAATTGATTGGAAGAATTTGAATCAGCAGCCTTCCTCATAAGAGATTATCAGCGATGACCTTCTTCACCCACCTATATGGCAGGACAAACTTCTATTTCCTAAAGGTATTCTCTTCTTTTCATCCTTCAATGACCTTTGAAGTCCCCAACACATCTTACCTCTTCCCTATCTCAAGAGGTCATATACAGGGCAGACAAAGGTAGGTTTACAGTTGTGAGTATGTGGAACAGAGTTTATTTTTATACTAGTGGCCTGGTGCATGAAATTTGTGCA
>NW_006330646.1:0-331 GCF_000327345.1 Myotis davidii
CATATTCCTCTATTATATAGGATATTCAGATTTTGTAGAGTTGTAGAATAAAAGGACTTAGTTCTAGGTGGGAAAATAATTTAAATACCTATTAAATTCATTTTCAGCTCATTTACACCTTAGTTGACCAGTAAATGCAGTTTTTGAATTATTAATTTTACCTATACTAGCTTTCTAGAAATCTTATGAGCATCTATATATAAAAGTTTAGATTTCAGATGAGTAACGAAGTTTTTGTAGTAAAATAGAGTTCTGAATGGCAGGAATCCAATAAGGAAGAAATGCCAATTATGATAGAAAATGGAGCATCATCATTTTTTAAAAAAATATA
>NW_006330647.1:0-331 GCF_000327345.1 Myotis davidii
CTGAGATAAATCTCCTGAGCTCTTCCCACACAAAACTTCATCAGTTAACACATCTAGGGAGTATCCAACTACAGACTAAGGAGACTCTATGAAACGGTACCAGATAATGCCACAGAGAGGGGGCAGACTTAATAGGAAATGAAGGTAAATGGCCACTAAGTCAAACTTAATTTCTGTCAGGATAACCTGGGCCTCAGGCTATGAGCATCCAAAGCCCTATTTGCTTTCTTTAAAAAACCTAATTAAATAATTATGGAATCACTTTTTTTTTATTTCAGAGAGAAAGAAAGGGCGAGAGAGATAGAAACATTGATGATGAGGGAAAATCATT
>NW_006330648.1:0-331 GCF_000327345.1 Myotis davidii
AAAATAAGACACCTGTTACAGACTGAGACACATTTATAGATACAACTAACATGACTATGATTTGTTGCCTCTAATTGGGAAAAATGTTAAATTTCAGTTAGAATCAGTGAAAATAAAGACGCAATCTCTTTCTCAATCCGAATTTATAAACCCTCAGGTTTAAAACCAATGGTCGCCCCAATTTTTCTGTAAAGGGCCAGGCCATAAATATTTTAGGCTCATGGGCCATATTTTCTCTGTCACAATTACTCAGTTATTCCATTGTAGTGAGAAAGTAGCCGTAGACAACATGTAAACAAATGGCTGTGGTTGTGTTCCAATAAAACTTTAT
>NW_006330649.1:0-331 GCF_000327345.1 Myotis davidii
AAATGTTGTTTGTAATGTCAAAAGAAAAGACAGTGCCCAATTACAATTTTGAATATACCAAAAGCTCTGCGTGATTTGAACAGTTATTTTATAAAGTGAAAGTGAGTGGTGAGTCTCCAAGTGTAACTATAAAGGTTGCTGAAGGATTTTTGGAAATTATAGATAAGCTCATTGTAGGAGAAAATTACTTGCCAGAACAAATATTCATTATGAATGAAACCTCCCTGTTCTGGAACCAAATGTCTAAGGGGACTTTTATCCATAAGGAAGCCAAGTCATTGTCAGGTTTCAGAACCTATAAGGCAGCCGTGGGCAAACTACGGCCTGTGGG
>NW_006330650.1:0-331 GCF_000327345.1 Myotis davidii
AAGTGCCATTGGAAAGTGTCACTTAGGTGCCAAGCCCATACAGGTTTGAATTGAAAACAGAATCAACACATTTCTAGTTCTATGAGGCAGAGGTTACCAGGATTCTCCTAGCCATGAACAACTACTAGAATCCAGTGGAAAAGACAGGGATGTGCAGGCTCATCAGCGTATATAAATAAGCTCATTCTTAAGAATCGTAGAGGGAAGTAGGGAAATAATTGCTTCTTTAATAATATCCCAATACTCTAACATTTTGATGTTATTCATCTATATAAGTATTGTTAAAATGTTTTATTAGAAGCTAGAGGCCCAGTGCACGAATTCATGCATG
>NW_006330651.1:0-331 GCF_000327345.1 Myotis davidii
TAAAAGACTTATTTATGCAAGTGCACGTTTCATATTTAAATGATCAGGAAGATGTCAAGAAAACAAAGAAACCTGTGTGTGTTTGTGTATGTATATTTATAGAGGGGTGAGGTGTGAGGAGCTTTACTACAGATATGGTAATGAGAAAATTCATTTTCAAGGAGATTATGTTTGAAATGGAACTTGAGAAGATAAGGAGCCATGCATATAAAGAGCTACAGGAAGAGAATGATCCTGTGTTAGGGTGAAAACCTGAAATATGATGAAGTGCTTAGACTATTTCATAAACAGATAGGAGACAGATGTGATAGATGTGAAGTAAAGTGGGGTG
>NW_006330652.1:0-331 GCF_000327345.1 Myotis davidii
TAGAGCCCGAGTCCCGGCTGGAGAGGGGCACCCGGAAGTGTCTGGCAGGTGCTGGGAACTATGACTGAGCAAAACCTGAGCACCACTCAGCTTGTACAGGAACACCTCTCCCTTCTGCTCACACTCTGCCCACCCAGCCTGGTCTGGCCCCACCACTGGGATGATATGGGAGATGGAGGATAGAAGGCTAAAGAGGTGAGGTCCAGTGGAAAGAGCCCCAGGTGTGTCCGGCTGGAGTCATTACCTACACACAAGGCTAAGTTAGTGCCACCAAAGAACCGACCTGGGACATCGAGGTTGAAGGTGACCTTCTGGCCCCCGGCCTCGCAGC
>NW_006330653.1:0-331 GCF_000327345.1 Myotis davidii
GCTGACACGCCGAGCTCAAAAGGTTTGTCATCAGTGACGTAGATCCTACAATACTTAGTTTTTATGTTTATATTTTACATATTTTATATATTTACATAATAAAGCAAGTATATTTTATATTTTACAATATTGAGTTTACAGCATTTTAACTGTATTTGCTTTATTGCACATCCATCTATCTATACTCTATCATCAATCCACCTTATTTTTTTGATGCATTTCCAGGTAAGTTGCAGGCATGACTATACTTCATCCCCAAACATTTCAACACGCATATAGAATTCAGTATTTTATTGTTCCTTTTTTCTTTTGAGGTAGAATTTACACACAA
>NW_006330654.1:0-331 GCF_000327345.1 Myotis davidii
TTTTGCATCTTGAGGTAGGCCTATATTGCAATGAATCCCCTTTTAGGCTGCTTTTGTTGTGCCCCATATATTTTGAGGTGTTGTTTATTTTCCTTTGTTTGTAGATATCTTTTTATTTCTTTCTTGATCACATTATTAGTCTATTCTTTTCTATTGTCATGTTATTCAGCCTTCATGTGCTTTTTGTTTTTCCTTAAAATTGATTTCTAGTTTCATAATACAGTAGTCAGAGAAGATGCTTGATATTATTTTAATTTTTAAAAATTTATTAAGACTTGCTGTGTCCAACTAGTGTTGTTCAGTAGTTGAGCATCGACCTATGAGCCAGGAG
>NW_006330655.1:0-331 GCF_000327345.1 Myotis davidii
GCATGCGGCCCACAGGCCTCGAGGTTGACATGCTTGCTTTACATCATTCCTGCAAGGTTATTTCCTTCCTCCCTTCATTCCAAGCTATAGCAGGTGACTTATTCCTGCCAATTAACATATTCTATCCCATTACTAGTGATTTATTTAGATAAAGGCATATGACAAGAGGAGGTTAATTAGAGTGGTTTCTGGAAATTTACTTAAAATTATTGGGAATTAGAAGCTCCCTCTTTCCACTGAGAATGTTAGATGTAGGATAAGATGATGCTGGAATTGCTTGGTAGCTGGCATATGAGAGAAATGTCTGAGAATAAGTGCTCTACTGAAAAAA
>NW_006330656.1:0-331 GCF_000327345.1 Myotis davidii
GTGTGGAGAGAAAAGAATCACAAAATAATCTTAAGTAAGATGCAGATGGTGGCTGAAGTTGGACATCAATTGTTTATGTAGAATATTATTGCTAATAAAGTTAATGGTAATAGCCATGTAATTTATTATTTACCAATGGTTTACGTATTACTTAGGGCCACAAATAAGAAAATAAAATATCTTATAAAACTTTAAAAGGAAGGTTTTTACATGTCTGTGTTAAGTGTTAGATCAATTTCTAACTATATCGAAAGTCAAACCATTAATTGATATACCTTTTGCTTTAAACAATCCTGTTTCCTAAAAGTCCATGCTGATAAAAGAAAAAAAA
>NW_006330657.1:0-331 GCF_000327345.1 Myotis davidii
TTTGCATATTCCATCTTTATTAGATAGGATAGTTTTCTTAAAACATGGGCATATTTGGGCAACATTTTACAGGTTTAGTGCATGAAGACAAGCTCTGGACCTAGGTTGCCTGGTTAAAATGGCACAGCACTATATTAGCTGTGTGACCTTGAGAAGTATGTTACATATCCCTAATTTACAGTTTCCTTGTATGATAAATTATAGTACCTAGTTCATATGCCTATTTTGAGGATTAAATAAACTGCAACAAAGCAAAAATCCCTAGAACAGAATAATTGCTCAATATACCTGGTATATTAACACATTTCGTATCGCTCAGGAGTTTTCTCGT
>NW_006330658.1:0-331 GCF_000327345.1 Myotis davidii
TGAGTGTGTGCATAGCATGCACGTGGGTGAGTACACGTGTGCACATACACACATTCTCTGGCTCGGCGCCAGAGCAACCAGCAGCATCTTGGATCTGAGTACCATTTGCCCCTGAGAGGAGCTTGGTCACCCGGAGAGGTGACAGGAGGTGGAAAGTAGAGGGGCCAGGGATAACCCTGTGCAAGGACTTACTCAAGGAGAGACGGAGAGAGGCCTCCACAAACACACTTCAACAGGGATGTGCCCACATCTTTATCGGTAACAGCCCAGACAGGAAGCAAGCAGACGGTCAGCACCAGGTGAAAGGAGAAACACACTGCGGTACATTCCT
>NW_006330659.1:0-331 GCF_000327345.1 Myotis davidii
GCAAAAAATTCACTGTTAATAACTCATTTTCGAGTTGCCCCCCTTAAAAAACTGCCCCCTGTGGGGCGTGTGCCCACGTTGGGGACCTGTGCCTTAAACGGATTCTCTGCGTAACCCACGCTCATCTCTACATCCCTAGGAAGGAGCAGATTGCATGAAGGTGCCTAAGCCCTTATGTTATTTCACTTCAGGAATATTAACCTTAGTATTTAAACGGAGCCAGGAGGTTCTGTTATTACTGTAACTTTTCCCTTTGCCCTTAACACCTTTTAAAAAATCATTTCTGTGTTTTATTTTAAAACAATCTTGGCTCAGCATTTCAGCCTCCGAT
>NW_006330660.1:0-331 GCF_000327345.1 Myotis davidii
TTTGGGCAAAACCCAAAAAGGAGAAGTCAACCCACATTGTCAGAGAGGGAGTAGCAAGTGTTGTGCATGGAGACCTTGCAAATGTCCGATACACACGAAACCTCATGCTTTGCTTACAATTCACAATTTCTCTAGTTAAGAGTTCAGAGCCTGAGCTTCAAACTATGTTGGGAAATAAAACAATGAGATGTTTGTTCTAGTTCTGTGTCACTTTTATGTAGTAGCTTCATTCCTTAAAGTGTGTTTTATAGATCAATATCAACTTATGGTGCCTATTGACTTACAGCGTGGTTTCGGTATCACTTTATCTTTATAGAATACATTTTTATTA
>NW_006330661.1:0-331 GCF_000327345.1 Myotis davidii
CTCCATCTTCAGTCCACTCTGGTGGCTCACCTTAGGCCCCAGTTATCTAAACATGTCACTTGTTTTTGCTCCCATCTAGTTTATTAGAGCAATTTCGTGCCTGCCTCGTTTAGCAGGAGTGAATTTAATGTGCTTGACTTCTCAGAGATTTGACACTCATTTAGGCCCAAAGAACCAATCTGTTTACCAATTCACACATCCTGACCTCTTTCTCTCCTTACAATCCAACCTCAGAGGGGTCCCAGGAACTCACACTTTTCAGGCCCCATTTGCACCTGGCTACCATCTTGTGGGTGTTCATTGGGGCTCCTCTAACACAGACCCATGGTGG
>NW_006330662.1:0-331 GCF_000327345.1 Myotis davidii
GTCCTACAGAAGCCTTGGGATGCAAGGGTGCCTTAATCATAACAAATAAACACCCTTTCTCCACCAAATTCCAGATTGTGGTGTCCAAAGCCCTCTCTCCAATTTCCCTCCCATAAAATGGACAAGTCCCTTCAAATAAGTAATCGGTAGAGGCATGAGCTAGCAAAGTGCACAAGGAAATCTTTTCAGCCTTTAAATAACTCATTTAAGAAACAATTGTTTGGTAGGCAAATAAAGGGAGCTGGCTGCTTTTCCAGAGACACTAGGAGCCCCCCACCCCCACCCTGAACCCACCAACACCTATCCTCTAGGGCAGTGGTTCTCAACCTTC
>NW_006330663.1:0-331 GCF_000327345.1 Myotis davidii
CCAGAAGTGTAATCACTGGGTCATAAGGCAGTTTTATTTTAATTTTTTTAGGTAACAATCTGCATCATAAGGCAAGGCTACGATGGGGACATGGGCAAGTGAGATAGTAATTGGCAATAGGGTAAGAATTGTTGTAACGTTGCTATTATACTGACCTCAAAGGTCTCATCCAAGTGGACTAATTTAAAATCTGATTTGGAGATAGCAGCCCCAGGTCTTGGTGAAAATTAGGTTGGATGAATGATGATGCCATGGATTCAGAGGGGAAAGGATGTATTAATTGAGAGTAGAACTTAAAAGAGTGGCTCAGTGGTTGAGCGTCAACCTATGA
>NW_006330664.1:0-331 GCF_000327345.1 Myotis davidii
GTATATGCTTAGCATTCAAATGTTATTATGGAAAAGTGGAAAAACAGATACTAACAAAAAATTATCAATCTTCCAGGGAATGTATAGTGTTTCATAATTTGCACAACCTACATCTTTTCTACATTCCTACTCTGAGGACAAATTAAATACAGGCAAAGAAGATATCCATTACCTATCCATTTAGGTAGAAGCAACAATGCTTTTTATTAATTTATTATATACACACCAATTGCATTCTTTTATAGGAATAGCAACAATACTTCTTAGAATATATGTTAATTTTTGTACAGATTGCTTTCTTTTATCTCACATCCACAGTTCGTTTATGTAA
>NW_006330665.1:0-331 GCF_000327345.1 Myotis davidii
GAGCCAAACCAGCTAGGGCAAAAAAGCAGGTGAATTTTAATATCTCCACTTGGAAGCATCTTCCTGTACTATTTTTATTCCTGGGGGTCTACACTAGGTCAGGTTTTTCGTCCAGGGAGAATGGAAGATCCTAACATGATTAGCTGAATCTGTCTTTCCTCTGATGCAAGAGAATGGCCGGAGGTGTTTGCAGGACAGTCAAAGGAAATATCCTCAAATAAACAAACGAGAGAGAAGCACCAAACAAGGTTCCTCCATGGCTTTTAGGGATGAACCCCCCACTTTTTAAGGTGAGGGAGGGAGAGATGCTAGGGTCCCACCAAAGCCACCC
>NW_006330666.1:0-331 GCF_000327345.1 Myotis davidii
CCCTCTCACTTATATCTTTTACTCCAGGGAAAGTTTCAAAGTCGTTGTTAGTACCCCCAAACTATCCTGCCCTGTATCTAGGCATAATTCTGAAAATCCCTTGCTTAGAAGAAACAAAACTACTTCTCATTGTCATGGTGATGCTTAGGAAAGGCAACCTTTTAAGGAGGTGAAAGTGAAGGACCATATTGAGTTTTGTAAGCAAAGTCTATAATTTTAACTTGTATTTCGATGGAAACAGAGGGCTAGTTGGTATGAAGTTATAGGTCTTCATAAAACTTAAAAATTTCACACTGAAATCACCTAGAGCAGTGATGGCGAACCTATGACA
>NW_006330667.1:0-331 GCF_000327345.1 Myotis davidii
CAGCATCCAAGCTAATTAAAGTCCATTAGTCCACATGCGGAGCCCAACATGACTGTGTGCCACGTGGGCGCAGGGATGTGTAACCCCCGGCCACAGGGGAGCTGGGACTTCGAGAGAGAAGAGAGGGAGAGTTTACTTCTTTGCTTAGAAGTTTAAATATTCAGGTTTTTAGCTGTTGCAATGGCCACACCCATCCTGGGGACTAAAGCTGTATAAATGGCATAACTGTATCTAGTCTTCCCTTTCCTCCTTTCCCATGCAATAATAACCAGGTTATTACAGTGGAAACATAATAATTTTCATATTCATAGTTTAATGTAAACTATGTGTG
>NW_006330668.1:0-331 GCF_000327345.1 Myotis davidii
TACTCAGCAATAAGAAAATCTTTCACATTGATTTAGATAATACAAGTTTATATACATCACTTTCAGATTAAAATAGTTTCAAAATAAGTTTTGACATGAAACATGGAGAAACAATTGTGCAAAATCCAAATATGCAAAGTTCTATCTGGTTACATATTAGTTGGCACACTGGCTCCCTTACACAGAAGGAAGAGAGAGACTGAAGAAAGACACAGACCACTCCAGGTTGGTAGGTAGCAGGTTTAATAAGCAAGGGAACTACATACAAGACTTGTCTTAGTCTGTGCTATGAGACGACTAGGTCTCAGCACCTGCTGGCCAGAATCTTAAC
>NW_006330669.1:0-331 GCF_000327345.1 Myotis davidii
CTGGGAACAATTCCAGGGAGCCCAGAGCCGCTCATGGGCAATGGGCCTGTTTTATTTCCCCTCGGGGCCTTTTCCCTCATGTTGCCAAATTCCCTCACGTAGCTGATGACAAATGTCTTAATTAAAGTAAGGGTGGGGGATGTGGTAGCTCCGTGTGTCTCCGAAGTAAAAGATACAGGAGGTTCACACGGATATCAACAGAACCACTGCGGCCTGCTGGAAATCATGGGAAAACTAGGTGTTAGTGATGATGATGAAGGTTCTGCCCCTAATTCCAGTGTGTGGAATTAGGTTCCAACAAGGTTCCAACACACCAGTTTGGTGTCCTACA
>NW_006330670.1:0-331 GCF_000327345.1 Myotis davidii
TGAGTATTTGCTTTTATCCTAGATCATCTGAGGTTTGGTGTTTGTCTCTTAACAACCTGACAGCTCCTAACAAAGCCTGTGCCTTCCTAATCAATTGCCTTCCATTAACCAACTAAAAGGTACAGTGCATTCTAAAATATCTCTCCTTCCAGCCTCAGAACTTCCTTCTGTTTCCCTGCCCGAGCATTGTCCTTGACTTTGAGCCTTCTTCATTCTCCTGCAGCTTCTGAACCTGGATAATCACCACCTCCACAGGCCGGTGGACCCCTCTTGCTAAATCTCTTTATGCGTCCTTTTCCCCTTTCTCCCTAATCTCCCCAAATTGTGGTTT
>NW_006330671.1:0-331 GCF_000327345.1 Myotis davidii
TCACTGCTCCATTTTAAATATCTCCAGTTCCTCTATACACCCAGTTTGAACTGAAATGCTCAGAATGAAAGATGACACAATGGAGATAAGGTGTGACAAGCACCAATGAAATCAATACGATGATCTTCTTTGTAGATAATCAACTCCTATAGCAGTGTCAGATCACCTTGTCTTCGCTGGAAGTCATCCCAAACTGTTGGCTCATTTTAGGTGAGTTATCAACTAAAACTTCTAAATCTTTTTTTTGAAATGTTACTGCTAACACACTTCTCTGATACTATATTTATACAAAAGATGACATGAGCCCTAGCCAGTTTGGCTCAATGGATAG
>NW_006330672.1:0-331 GCF_000327345.1 Myotis davidii
GGGGGCACTTCCCAGGCGCTCGCCCCTGCACGCTGGTGTGGGTTAGGTGCTCCCAGGGGCCCACGTTGGAGGTGAGCACGTTGCCATCAGCTTTGGAGCAAAGGTGGTGCGTCATCGCCTTCCGAATTGGAAAGGCGGCTGCTGCCCCTCCTGCTGGTTCTGCCCCCGAGAGGAGGGCCCCTCAGAGCTTCCGGGACCTGCAGCTGAGGTCCGGGACGCACGCTGGCTCCAGCCACCCCTGGCCCTCGGGGCACGGACGGTCACTTGGAGATGGACGGACTCCAAGGCCCCCACCCGCGGTCTCTCCAGCAGGGAGTCCAGCCTGTCACAG
>NW_006330673.1:0-331 GCF_000327345.1 Myotis davidii
ATGAGAACCCATGCCTCAAAAGAGACATTAGCTCTGGCCGACACATTGCATTTAGCCTTTTACGACCATAAGCAGAGCTGCCATGCTGTGCCAGGTTGGTGACATGCAGAAACTGTAGAAGAATACATTTGTGATTATTTTAAGCCTCTAAATCTGGTAAATTGTTACATAGAAATAGAAAATGAATACACATCCAATCCATTAAAAAAACATAGCATCCTTTGCCCTCTTTATGAGCTTCTTGATAAACTTAAGTTCATGGTCCCTGATTCTATCGTCCTCTTTCAACTGAATGTCCATTTCTCAGTATGTCTATCGTCCTACACCTCTG
>NW_006330674.1:0-331 GCF_000327345.1 Myotis davidii
TTACCACAAGAAGTCCAATTCCTATTTACACTAAGTATATAATATGTAGGGGGCTCTCCTCTCTAGAATTCTCAGGGACGAAAGTACTGGGACACTCAGCCCCTTCAGGGAAGGAGAGGCTGGTTCACTGAGCGTGGGTTTCCTACTGCCTCAGCCTAAAGGGGACTCATGCCACTTCCCTTTATGGCCCATAGGCCAGGGCTGATCATATCACCCCTCCTAAATGGCAAGGACACTGGAAAATATACAAAATATTTGGTGAATCCTTTTTTCTTTTCCATGTTGTCATTTTGTTTAATTGTAAGAAAACAAAACCCCAATAATATGACTG
>NW_006330675.1:0-331 GCF_000327345.1 Myotis davidii
AAACAAACAAAAATGTATGCCATTGTAAAAGAAAATAAAGTTTCAGGTTCGGCCTGAACCTTCATTTGTGTGAGACTGTTTCTCTGCCAGTCTTTTAAAAAGTCACAGTATAAGCAAAAATAGTCACTGGAAGTGGCACATCTTCTCATAGATATTCCACTTCAATTCTCATGTTAGTCATTTTTAAGCTTTAGTAGTGTTTCACATTTATAAGTTAAACAGCCAATGTTTATTTTCATTTGTTTTTGACCCATGTTTCAGAATTTAAAATATTCATTGGAAGGCATTTTTATTATTTGCTAAAAAACAAAAAGTCTAGTGTAATTATCTA
>NW_006330676.1:0-332 GCF_000327345.1 Myotis davidii
AACAAGGATCAAAGGTGGCTCATAACAAGTTGGGGAAATATTAAAGAAGTAATTCCTGGATGAGGGAATGTTGAGCTAAATTCAGAAGATGAATAACAGTTCCTCTGGAGACATTAAACAGCATTTTGACAGAAATAACAGTATGTGTGAATACATTTAAAACATGGTGTAGAAGGTACGTTTAGAATACTATAAGAGGTTTGATGTTTTTAAAGCATAATGGAGAAGCTGGGGGCAGTGTGGTGAGAAGCCACAAGAAATCTAAGCTACAGTATATCATAAATGGGAAGGAATTGAATGGCAGAAATATCTTACAGTGTTTGAACTAGACC
>NW_006330677.1:0-332 GCF_000327345.1 Myotis davidii
GCATACGAATAAATATACAGATAGATCTACATTGAGATAGATCGACGGATAAATATAGATAGATAGTAGAGATAAACCAAGATATAGATAGATAGAAAGATATGTATGGAAATATCCATTTAAGCTGGACACATAGGTTCTCAATCCCTATTTTCCTTTGACTATGTTAACCGTGTCTCCCAACCTCATCCCCTCATGTTTCGTCTTCGTCCTCTCCTCTGTACCTCTCCACCGCTTAATGCTTCTTACCTCCTTGGGTATCACCCTCAGCTGGGAATTCCCTCAAATTTTCAAGGTGCTCCCCTTCCAGGGCACTTTTCAGGTTTTTCCCA
>NW_006330678.1:0-332 GCF_000327345.1 Myotis davidii
TTTTTTTGCAGTAAGAACACAACATGAGAACACAAATATGTCAGTATATAATACAGTGTTAAATACAGGCACAATATTGCACAGCAGATCTCTAGAACTTACTCATCATGCACAGCTGAAACTTTAAGTTGAATAGAACTCCCTATTTTTCTCTCCCCCAGCTTCAGCAATCACCACTTGACTCTGTGTCTCTATGAGTATGACTATTTTCAATAACGTATATAAGGAAATCAAATAGTATTTGTCCTTCTGTGACTTCCATGTTTCATTTAGTATACTGTCCTCTAGATTTATTCATATTTTTGCATTAGGCAGCATTGTGCTCTTTTTTT
>NW_006330679.1:0-331 GCF_000327345.1 Myotis davidii
CAATTTGCATATTACTCTTATTAGATAGGACTATTTATTAAACATTTAAATTTTATATTATTTTAGTAGTGATCTTTATGGAGAAGCACAATGAATGGTTCAAACATTGTTCAGTATTGTAAATGATTCACAGTAAACTTCTAAGACCTTCCCTAAAGGTGAGTTGTAATTGACATTTATATAAAAACATATATCTGGTTTCTTCTGTGATAGTAGATGAAGAAAAAAGAATTCTCAACAGTTCTGCCTCCTGGAATTTAAACACAATGCAATAAGTATTAGGGTGAGATAATTACATGGTCATGGGTAACCCCAAATTGCAGTGTAAACC
>NW_006330680.1:0-331 GCF_000327345.1 Myotis davidii
AATGAGTAGGAACTCTCTTATCTATGAAGGAAGGCGATGCGTTTTTCAGTGTGAATATCTCTAGTTCTACTCCATAAGGTTCATTGTCCCTTTGGGCAGCTCTACTTACAAAAATACTATGGTATTTGTTAGTAATTCATTACATCTATGTCATCCATGAACTTATTTCATAAGACTTTTTTATTCTCTTTACATTGTACTTCCATTGCATTATCTACCTACAATGAGTGCATTCCCTTTGCCTATTGACATTTAACCCATCATTCTGTTTCCATTTAAAAAGTCATCTCAGGCACAAAGTCTTCCTTAATCCTTTTATTTGGCCCTATGC
>NW_006330681.1:0-331 GCF_000327345.1 Myotis davidii
AGGCCTATATGGCAAGGCTTACAAACTCAGAAACCTAAAGTAACTACACAGGATGGTCTGGAATCAAAACTTCCTAACCGCGAGTCATAGTAGGTAGTCATTTTCCTAAGCTGGTATCTTCCTTGGCAAAGGCCAATCTTTACTTTGACAGAGGCTTTCTATTATCTTTTTGTGTCTATGATAACACGTCTTTGGAATGCCCGAGTAATCCTTTTGTTCCAGACACCTCATTGCACAATCGCCCCCAGAGCATGAGACCACAGAACCCTCATTGTTACCTTGTTCTCCTGCATGGCATCTCTATGTGCTGTAAATGTTCATTGTTATCTAT
>NW_006330682.1:0-332 GCF_000327345.1 Myotis davidii
CTTCTCAGGGGCCGCTAGACGAACTCCAGATCGGGGCTGAGCTGGGCGGCTATGACCAGGCCTTCCTGGCGGGGGAAGAGGTCCCGGGCGGGCAGTCACACCGTGAGTGGTGGGCAGTGGACCGAACAGCGGGGCCTCGTGTTTACATGGGCGGTGACGGTGCCCCGCTGCTAGAGCCCCTCTCCTTTTACGAGTTGTTTCTGTGCTTACCAAGGAAGACAATAGTTAACCCACTTAACATGCGGCCAAATTAGCCCCGTGTACGCCATCAGCGTCTGTAGACGCAAGCAGTGGACCTTCTCCACATGCCATGTGCGTCTATAAAAAAAAAA
>NW_006330683.1:0-332 GCF_000327345.1 Myotis davidii
CCATGTTTCTCTTTTATTAGATAGGATACCTCATTTACATACAGTATGTCTTTCTGTGATTGACCTATTTTACTTAGCATAACATCCTCAACTTTCAACCATGTTGTAGCATATTGCAAAATTTCCTTCTTTTTTTAAGGCCAAATAGTATTGCATTGAATGTGTATAGCACATTTTCTAAAATAAAAAATAAATAAAAAGCCATTTTCTGAGATTTTATAAAATTGTACATGAAGAGAAAAGTCCTGCTGGTGTCTGAAAGGTTCAGAGTGGGCTGGGGTCTCGCACCTATGACATGAGACCATAATATATCAAAAGAGATTTTATTCCCA
>NW_006330684.1:0-332 GCF_000327345.1 Myotis davidii
TATTATTTATTAATTATTGTATTATCTTCCATACAAACAATTATAAACCTACTTTCCTCCCAACATGTAGAATAATGTGTCTATTAGCATAAAGGTTGTGATTAATGCAAAATCAAAGAAAGATTTTAAGACAGGAAGTTGAATTTAGAATTGGCATTGCTCTAATAAGAGTGATGAAATGATGAAGTTCATGATTGCTAATTTTTATTAATTAGCTCATTAAAGTATCTCTTCCTCTTAAACTCAACTCTTCTTCAACCAAATCCCCTTCCCTACTACTCTAAGTACTCTTGATAAATATATACGTATGTATACACACACACACACACACA
>NW_006330685.1:0-332 GCF_000327345.1 Myotis davidii
GCCCCCGCCCCCCCAGGCTCAGGGGAAGAAAACCTTACCTCTGCCTCTCCCGTGAGAAACAAGAAATGGAATGGATTTTCCGGAGGTGAGTCTGGGTGTGTCTCAGGGGACACTAGGCTGTAAGACCCCTTCTCAAAACATCTTAAGCAGAAGTTTGGTTTTCTAACACAACAAGACATTTGGAGGTAGGAAGCTGGGGTAGCTGCTTAGCAAAATCTAGACCACAAGCCTGAGCTGCTCTGCGTCTGCCTCCTGGTTGCAAGATGGCCGCAGCAGCACCAACCATCACATTTTTTTTCTTTTCAAGTATATTTTTATTGATTTCAGAGAAG
>NW_006330686.1:0-332 GCF_000327345.1 Myotis davidii
TTTTTTTTCTGTTTTTATTGCATTCATTTTTACCCCTGTGAATTATTTTCTGCTTTTGAGTTAATTTACTTGTTCTTTACCTGGACTTCTGTATAAAATATCTGCTTTACTATTGCTAATTTGTCTTTTTCTTTTGGTAGAGGTTATAAAAGCTAAAAAGAAAAGAAAACTTCTTTGGATATGTGTTTTAATTATGTCATCCTCATTTTATCATGAAGTTCTTTGAATATAATTTATTTTTTTATGAATTTTCCTTTTCCTCCCCCATAAGTTATTTAGTAGCATATATTTTATTTTAATTTTTAAATATTTATTGTTGAAAATATTACATA
>NW_006330687.1:0-332 GCF_000327345.1 Myotis davidii
GCTCAACCACTGAGCCACACCGGCTGGGCCACCATCATCTTTTAAGACATGGATAGTTTCCCTGTCTTTTCTCCTCTCTCCGGCCCTCCTCCTCTTCTCCTTTCCCTCCGTTCTTTCTTCCCCAGATAGTAATTAATTTCCTGTAATTCATTGTCGGGTTATGTTTCTCTTCTAACATCTCTTGTAATTGATGTCTAATTTATTGTTAAGCTATTTGTTTATATAGTAAGGTGACTGCTTTAAAAAAAATTAAAATGACCAAGAATTTCCTGGCCGATGTGGCTCAGTGGTTGTGCATGCACCTACGAACCAGGAGGTCACAGTTCGATTCC
>NW_006330688.1:0-332 GCF_000327345.1 Myotis davidii
AAAGATAGTTATTTTTTTACTGATTTATTTTTGTTTATTTTTATTTTTTATATTTAATTATTTTTAATACAGTTATTACATGTTTGGCTTTTCTCCTTAAATTGAACTTAACATGTTCCATTAATTGAAGAATGACCACATTTTGTAAAAATACTTCTATCCATTTAAATATGGAAGCTGAATGGGTTTGTCAACCCTGGGAATCAAACAGGTTGCATTTTATCATACAACATTTGATATTCAAAATGTCAGTAATTGAAACTAATATTTGTTAGCCTATGGTTAAACCCATATTGCCTCTTAATGCCACTATATTTACTTATACTAATACT
>NW_006330689.1:0-332 GCF_000327345.1 Myotis davidii
TTTTTTTTTTTGCCAATCTGATGGATAAAATTTTATGTTGATGAAATTTTAATTTGTTTCTTTTGTTAAGAGCAAAGTTGAACATTTTCCCATTTTAAGAGGTGTTAATATATTTTTTCTGTGTCTTGTCTATTTATAGCTTCTGTCCATTTTCTTTTTTGCTCAGTTTTTAACAGGTCTTTACATATTCAAGAATTAGCCTTTTCTTGGATGCATAGTACAAATGCTTTCTCAAAGTTTTTTATTTGTCTTTCTGTGGTCGTGATTAAGATGGTCATATTTACAAATTGAAGTATAGTTGACATAAACATTATATTAGTTTCAGGTGTACA
>NW_006330690.1:0-332 GCF_000327345.1 Myotis davidii
CTGATGCTGGACTGGACTCAGCTCCAATATGGAAGGGGATCTCTGGCCACTGCCCCTGACTTTAGCTCCACTGAAGTCCCAGCTACACTTCTTTTATGATTGGACCAAGGGAAACGGGACTTTGGAAACTCAGGGGTGTAATTTCTCCAAAATAAAGGTTTCTACAATATTCCATCCCCCACTGGGATTCTTATTTCAGCAGTACCCCCAGAACTCTACTTCCATAAGCAACTGGGGGAGATGAGGCCTTCTCCTATCCTGTAACAAGCACATCTTCCCTTTTTTTTATTAATTGGTTAATTAATTTTTAAAAATATATTTGTATTGATTTC
>NW_006330691.1:0-332 GCF_000327345.1 Myotis davidii
TGCCTCTGTGAGCTGCCACTAGGCGCACTTGTATGCAACCAAGGAAGGGCCCAAGGCCCCAGCAGCAGAAACTCGGACTTCCCTCTCCTCAGCTGCCGACCTCCAGTCACACAGTTGCACCAATCCAGCACACAAGCCCCCTGAGCCCTCTGCCCTGACAGGCAGCCCCCGGAAGCCTCTCTGAGCTGCCACAAGGCACAATCCTTATTGCTGGCATCCAGTCCCTGTGGTAGTGCCACTCCAGCACACAGGCCCCCTGAGCCCACTTCCCCTGAGCAGACAGCTCATGGGCACCTCTGGGTGCATGTATCCAACCAAGGGCGCACACCTCC
>NW_006330692.1:0-332 GCF_000327345.1 Myotis davidii
TATCTTACTCCTAAACTGGCCCACACAGCCTGGTGGAGGTTGGACAGGGGAGGAGCCTTATGCTACCCGTCACCCAACATGTAGATAACACTGTGCTAGTAGTCTCCAAGGAGCCACAACTCTGAAAACCTGGTCTGCATGGCATGACAGATCCCAGGGACTAATGGTCTCTCCTAACCTGCTCTTAATGTGCTATCAGAGCAGGAGAGTCTCATCTCATCCACTGATCAACCAGGGTCAATCCAGGTGCTACAGATCCCGGGTGCCTTATCCACTCTTAACATGGAACGCACAAACCCCTAGTGCAGGGGTGGGCCAACTTTTTGACTCGA
>NW_006330693.1:0-332 GCF_000327345.1 Myotis davidii
AGACATACAGATGGCCAACAGGTATATGAAAAGATGTTCAACATGACTAATCACCAGAGAAAGGCAAATCTAAACCACAGTGAGATATCACCTCGTGCCTGTCAGAATGGCCACCATCAAAAATTAAGAAATCACAAGTGTTGGCAAGGATGCAAAGGAAAGGGAACGCTGTGCATTGTTGGTGGGAATGTAAATTGGTACAACCATTATGGAAAACAGTCTGAAACTTTCTCAAAAACATTAAAAATAGGACTACCATCTGATCTAGCAATTCCACTCTGGATATATGTCTGAAGAATATGAAAACCCTAATTTGACCCCAGACAATAAAA
>NW_006330694.1:0-332 GCF_000327345.1 Myotis davidii
CAAAACCACAATGAGATATCACCTCATACTTGTTATAATGGCGATTATTAAAAAAAAACCAAGAATAATGTGTTGAAAGGGAAGGATGTGGAGAAAAGGGAACCCTTGTTTACTGTTGGTGGGAATATAAATTGGTTTAGCTGCTTCAGAAAACTGTATGGAGGTTCCTGAAATATAAAAATAGGACTACCACATGATCCAACAATTCCATTTCTGGTATTTATTTGAAGAAAATGATATCACTAACTTGAAAAGATATATACAACCCCATTGTATATATTGCTGTTCATTGCAGCATTTATAATAATAAAAGGGTAGTATGCTAATTAGAC
>NW_006330695.1:0-332 GCF_000327345.1 Myotis davidii
GCTGCCTCCTGCACGCCCCACCCTGGGCATGGAGCCCAGGAATCCCACTGTGACCCCTGGTTCAGAGGTCAGCGCTCAAGCACTGAGCTGCGCATGCGGGGCACCGGCGGCTTTATCTCAATAGCAGGGATGTAACAACAACTGCTACCATGACGGTTTGAAAGGCGGCCCCATGTGGGGTTCGAATATCACTGATTCTCAATTAGTGATTAATAATTACGTATTTAAAGGTCAGAGAAATGAGACTGAGGGGATTTAAGTAACTTACCCAGGTTCGCAGAGCTAGACATGGGAAGGCCGGAAGGAAATCCTATGCCTGTGGCTCTGCTGAA
>NW_006330696.1:0-332 GCF_000327345.1 Myotis davidii
AAGAAATATTCACATATTCCCTCTTCACCATTTTTTAGAGCCCACAGAGTCTCTAAGAAAAAGAGACCCAGATTCTCACTAATCAATCAATCAACATGCATTTACTTATTTTAAATAAGTATTTCAAATAGCCCACCATTTATCAGAATGGCAAATAAAACCTTTAGGGACTGGAGAAGTGTTGTGGCAGAATTACCTCTGACAAGTAGAAACTAAGAAGATAGAACAGCTCCCATTCTTCAGTAAAGCAATTATGTAACAATACCCACTGTGACACACAGAAAGAAGTCGGAGGAGGTGTGCTCTTAGGTAGCTGGAAGAAAAGAAAGTGA
>NW_006330697.1:0-332 GCF_000327345.1 Myotis davidii
GGCTGCCCTCTTCCCCTATATATAGACATTCCTAATGAAAGCTCAGTGGAGCCAGGCCAGGCTAAATAAGGTCCCCCAGCCAGGCAGAGGGCCAAGGTGCAGCAACAACCAGGGGATTCCAACGTGGACACAACCATTAGAACCAGTTGATCCCTTTGGAACAGAGAGTGTGGAACTCTCGGCAATCATTTGTTCATTAATCTGCTCTTTCATTTATTCAGGGAAATAGGTAAGGTCCAAACTCAGTGCAGCCAAGCAAGGTCCTACTTACCCCTGGTCAGACTCAAGCACAGCTCAAGCATCACCCTTCATGCCTCCAGGCTGGTTTTTTT
>NW_006330698.1:0-332 GCF_000327345.1 Myotis davidii
CTCACTAATCTGAACCATACAAAATGGTCTTCTAGTTAGTATAATATATTTGAAAATAATAATAAGTATTTTTTTAATTTCTCTCCAGAAATGCCTAGGTGTAGCTTATCATGTGTGTATTTATGTATATATGCTATTTTACATACATATATGCAATATTATGTATAACATATATTAAATTAGATATAATACTTATTTGATTTTTATGATGTTGGCAATTGGAAGAATGATACATTTAATGACTTTAATTCCTAAAATATTTGTATTGTAATAATTTTAGCCAAGTAAAATGAAACCCATTTGAAAAATTTTTTCAAACAGTTTTTGTTGTG
>NW_006330699.1:0-332 GCF_000327345.1 Myotis davidii
TAAATTGATGCTGAGTTATATTATGAAAAACAAGGTTCCTTACAGGTCAGCTGAATAATATTTTACTAGAGGAACTTTGTTTAAAACAATTCAGCCAAATCAATAAAAAAAATATAATGTTCAGAAATATACTTTCACAAATTTAAAATATCTAAAGAGGGACAATAAAGAACCTTTGTAAAATTAAAAATTAATAATCAATGCATTTTACCATTCTCTACCACCTCTACCTGGATATCTTATTCAAAGAAATGTACTATATTTAAC
Source organism: Myotis davidii (assembly GCF_000327345.1). NCBI lineage: Eukaryota > Metazoa > Chordata > Mammalia > Chiroptera > Vespertilionidae > Myotis > Myotis davidii. The sequence goes on from NW_006330699.1 coordinate 268, forward strand.
TACAAGAAATGGATTTTGTACTTAAATTCAAAATTTAAGCCCTAACTGGTTTGGTTCAGTGGATA
>NW_006330700.1:0-332 GCF_000327345.1 Myotis davidii
ACAGGCATTCCTTCAACTTTGAACTTACCTTCCTTGCTGATAAGGTGAAGGATTTACATAAGAGAAAAATGTCCAACCAAAATGAGAACTACAAACTCAGGTCCTTTCTTTTTACCACTGTAAGTTGTTCTATGCAATATAAAAATTTCACTTGATCTCCTGAAGTTTGTTGAAGGTGAATCTAGACAGAGGAATCCGGGCATATGAGAATACGTAAGTAGCTCAATGTGTTTGGAATTTAGTGCAATGGAGAATAATCTAAAAAGTGATGAGTGCAGTATAATAGAGAGGATATTGACAGATATCTCATATTACAGGCTTTGTTGTAAAGA
>NW_006330701.1:0-332 GCF_000327345.1 Myotis davidii
TGGAACGATACAGAGAAGATTAGCATGGCCTCTACTCAAGGATCACATGCAAATTCACGAAGCATTCCAAAATTTAAAATAATTAATTAAAAATATAATAAAATAAAATAGCAATCCCCTTCCCCCTAACCTTCTTATCCTAATTTTTTTCCACAGCATCTACCAGCTGATGTACTAAATACTATGTATTTGTTCTATTGTCTTTATCCATGATACAGGGACTTTGTTTTTTCATTCATATCACTCCATCCAGAACAATGGCTGGAACAAAAAGGTTCTCAATAAATATTCCGTCAGTGAATGGATTACTCTTACCTTATTAGTGTGGGGGG
>NW_006330702.1:0-332 GCF_000327345.1 Myotis davidii
AGGGAGGGTCCTCAAAAATATTAAAAATGGAACTAGCATATGATCCAGCTGCCCCACTTCTGAGTATATATCCCAAAGCACTGAAAGCAGGGTCTTAAAGAGATATTTGTATATCCATGTCCATAGCAGCACTATTTATAATAGCCAAAAGGTGGGAGCAACCCATTCTATCAACACAAGAAAAGACAAGCAAAATGTGGTATATACCTAAAATTAAATATTATTCAGCCTAAAAAATGAAGAAAATCTTATCATATGTCACAATATGGATGAATGTTGAAGACATTATGCTAAGTGAAATGAGCCAGTCACACACTCACACACACACACAC
>NW_006330703.1:0-332 GCF_000327345.1 Myotis davidii
TGGCTATGAGTTCAATGTTAATGAATCAACAATGCAGGACATTCAGAAAAAGGAGAGAAAATTTGCTGATCTTCCCATGGGCTGCTCTGGAAAGCGCTAAACTAACATCCATAGCATGTGATGAAGCTACGGAGAAGATGGAAAAGCAGCTAACTTTGCTGGTCCACGAGATAGCAACCAGTTTTTAAAAGGCACAAATAGAGTTGATAGCATTGTTGTGAGGCTGAAAGCCAAAAAAATTTACTGTCACATTACCCAGGGTGAGGAAGATGTTCAACTCTTCTTAGCCAGTGTATCGGTATATGCTGGGAGCCGGTCCATCCTTGCTGTTT
>NW_006330704.1:0-332 GCF_000327345.1 Myotis davidii
CCTGATCAGGGAGTCTATCCAAGGCAAAAAGTTTCAAATTCTGCAATAAAATGAGGCCTCAAATAGCCTAGGAGGTTAAATAGTGTTTCCCCAGACTACCGTTGCTTTGGTGGCCCTAATGCTTATTCTTCTAGATAATGATTTGGAGCAAATGAAGCCACTCACAACAATATTTGTAAAATTAAAGATGTTTTATACAGAATACCAACCATTCTAATTCATTGCTGAGTGCAAAGAGATTCCATCAAACCAGTGTGTGCACAGCTTTATCTCTCCCTTCCTTCAGCAAACTAATGAGTATAATTCCCATCTCAATGAAATGAAAAAAAAAA
>NW_006330705.1:0-332 GCF_000327345.1 Myotis davidii
TTCATAACAGAAAGGATCAAAACAGTGATGAAGGGGAAAAGTCATAGGTCGCATTTATAGCCCACTTACCATCAGGCAACAGGCTAAGAAGAATAAGAAATGCCTATTAATTTCTTAGAAGTGCTCCCTAAAGGTCTGAGGTAGATACCCCATCACAAATGAAGAAAATAAGTTAACCAATTAGTGCATGGGATTCAAATTCAAAAGGGTCTCATTTGAGTGCCTGCTCTCTTTTTTCTTTCTGCGCTTTAATTTTTTTTTATTTCCTTTATGATAAAATTGACACCCAACCCTTTTTAGTGTACAGTTCTAGGAATTTTAACATATATATA
>NW_006330706.1:0-332 GCF_000327345.1 Myotis davidii
GTGGCTCACGAGCTGCAATTTGCTGACCACGGGCATAGTGCTTAAGAGCAAATCTGTTTGAGCTTGCTAGACAAGAACATTATTATACTGATTCTACTCCTTCAGCATTTATCTCCAAGAAGGTATGTGAACAGAACTGAAGGAAAACTACTTCATTCAAGTAATATGTGAAGATGATAATAATAAAAATCATAACAACAGCCAAAATTTATTAAACACTCTACATATCAGAAACTTCACTGATCCTTTTAATGTCTTTTTCTGCATATGAAACTTCTGTTTTACTTATGTTTCTATGGTCATTATTTTATAACTAGAGGCCTGGTGCACAA
>NW_006330707.1:0-332 GCF_000327345.1 Myotis davidii
GTAAATAAACTTGAGGTGAGGATAAGAAAACAATAACAAGATGAAGGAAGGAAGGCAACTATTCCAGGTCACAGGAAGTACATGTGCAACATTCCTGGGAAATCATGGTGCACATAAAAGACTATGGTGCTTTAAGAGGACGGGGACAAATAGAGTGGGGGGAGGTTGAAAAGATCAGATTACTCTCTTAAGGTACATCAGACCCTCTTGGAAGGGTTTCTTAAGATACATCATTCATTTTTTAATTTTTTATTGATTAAGTCATTCATTTTTATCTTTATTTTTTTTAAGTGTTCAGTAATGGGATGGCTTGTTAAGATTTGCATTTTGAA
>NW_006330708.1:0-332 GCF_000327345.1 Myotis davidii
CTAATTTACTTTTTTCATATTTAAATGTATTTTTTATTGTTGATGGTTTTACAGATATCTCCCATTTTCTCCCCATTCCCCCCCCTTCTTCCAGCCCCTACCCCCCCCAACTAGGTCTTCACTACGCTATCGCCCATGTTCATGGGCTATGTATATAAGTATATAAGTTTTTTGGTTTATTTCTTCTCATCCCTCCAACCCCAGATCGAGGTATGTCAGTAATTTACTCTTTTAAATTGTATTTCCCAATTCTTCATATTCTTACTGTTTTTCTATCTTATTTTTTATAATCCTCACCAGAGGATATTTTTCTCATTGATTTTTAGAGAGAG
>NW_006330709.1:0-332 GCF_000327345.1 Myotis davidii
CATACCCATTGTATCGTCATAGCCATTGTGACACAGCCACGATAGTGTCATAGCAATTCTAATGTCAAAGCCATTGTGAGTTGTAGCCTTTGTGAATTGTAGCCATTGTAACGTCATAGCCATTATGATGTCATACCAATTCTAATATCAAAGACATTGTATGTCATAGCCATTGTGATGTCATAGCCACTGTAATATCACAGCCATTGTGCATTAAAAGCTATTTTGATGTCATAGGCACTATACGGTCATACCCATTTTCATGTCATACCACTGTAATGTTATAGACATTGTGAAGACATAGCCATTGTGATGTCATAGCCATTGCAATG
>NW_006330710.1:0-332 GCF_000327345.1 Myotis davidii
CCCTATTCTGCTTGTTCTGGCTTACTAGCCTGTCTCAAGTGGAACAACAACAAATCATGTTTGTCTCTCTCAAATCAATCAATGAAACAAACAAACAAAAAAACAATAGTGGGCCAAAATAGAATCACTTTTGCTAAGCCATGTCACCAAACCAAAATTTAATAACTAGCGTAATTGCAGTTTTAGCTTCTCCCAGCAGTGAATTTTTAAACCAATTAGTTTGTAATTGATGATTAGCAGTAGTGAGGTGATCTGCCTGAAAAGACTCCCTGGCTTCCCCTAAGGCAGTAGTTCTCAATCTTCCTAATGCTGCTACTCTTTAATACAGTTCC
>NW_006330711.1:0-332 GCF_000327345.1 Myotis davidii
ACACTTTATTTAGGCTCATGTAGTTCACACAATGTATGTTAAAAGAAAGGATAAAGTATGGTTGTGGCAGTTATGTGAAATATAAGGACTTTTGATAAAAGTGAATAAAAGCATGTATTACTTTTCTTTACGTTAGACTAGATTAGCAAGGTTAGTCTTTTATAAAATGCACCTTAGACTGTTAAACTTTTACTCTGAACACTGTGGTCAAACTGTCACCGTGCCAGTAAATCCAAAGCCACCTTCATTCATTAACCACTTCACAACTTTTTATGAAGTAAAAAGAAAAGAGGTAAACATGACATTGTATACTTTGACATACAAACATTTAA
>NW_006330712.1:0-332 GCF_000327345.1 Myotis davidii
TAGAAAGGTTATCATTTTAAAGATGAGGAAGCAGGTATGAAGAGATAATGTGACTTGTCCAAGGTCATGGAGTCAGAGCTATGGGGACTGGATTCAGGTCATACCATCCCAATATGAGGCTTGGTCTGCCACAACCTTCATTTATAATCACAAGTATTTGTAAGGGTGTCATATTTTCCTTAATAATCATATGTTGCCCAAAATTCACATGATGAAACTTGAACTCCAGGTCCCTCAGATATGACCTTATTTGGAGATAGGGTCTTAATAGAGGCACTGAAGTTAAAATGAGGTCATCGGGGTGGACCCTAATCCAGTATGACTGGTGTCCT
>NW_006330713.1:0-332 GCF_000327345.1 Myotis davidii
ACATTTTCGGAGGAAACACTCAGAGCAGGGAGTGCCTTGAAACCTGATTCTCGACGTTTTGGGTCAGCTCTAGCCCAGTGAACATCTTTTGTTCATTTGTTTGCTGGGTCTGACACTTTTCTGACTCCCCAAAATCAGGTGCTGCCGAGAATATAGAAACTCACAATTCTGATGCAATTTCACACACTACATCAGTCATCAAGTCATTCTGTTGATGTCTATGTTAAATATGCCCCAGACAAAAGAAAACATTAATTACACAAGAGCTGTTAAGAATCTGAACTAGCTTTAGGTTGGCAGACGTGGCTCAGTGGTTGAGCGCTGACCTATGA
>NW_006330714.1:0-332 GCF_000327345.1 Myotis davidii
TTTTTGTTGTTGTTGTTGTTTGTTTGTTTTTTACTCATTATTGTATCCCCATTGCTAAAACAATGCCTACAATTTGATAAACACTCAAATATATTTGTTAAATAAACACTGCATACAAATATCAAAGTGTTAAACACTTACTCAGTGTTAGGTTTTATTCTGGGCATGCCTACCTTTTTGCATATTGAAACACAATGAATCATAATCACTCAATGAGATATTAAGAAAAGACAGAATCAAATTGTACGGCCTCATGGCTAAAATTCTTGAGAGACTTGCATATTCACTGCTTTTACTTCCTCATTCCCATTCCATCTTCAGTCAATTGCAGC
>NW_006330715.1:0-332 GCF_000327345.1 Myotis davidii
GCAAAGGACTAAAGGTTTTGACTTTAAGAAACATAGATATTCAGAACATTTTTATTTAAGTTTGGTGATAACTTCTGCCCAAGGAGTAGTTACTTACAAAGTCTTAAAGGCATGTTATCTGTCTATACCCTCAGAAGATCAGGAACATTTTCTGTGTTTTTTGGGGGATATGTGTGTGTTTTGGAACCACTACATCTCAAATAATGCCTTACACAGTTGGTGTTCAGTAAATATTAATTAAATGAATTCAGCCTGACTCTTGCTACTCTTAAATCTTCTGATCATGATTGTCCTATTTTAACATCAGTAGTTTAAGACAATTTTTGGTGAGG
>NW_006330716.1:0-332 GCF_000327345.1 Myotis davidii
CTCTCTTTCTCTCTGAAATCAATAAAAAAAATTAATTTAAAAAAAAAGCAAGGCCTAGTCCAGATGGCCAGATGACCTCCTGGCCACGCCAGCCTCATGCCCCACACTGTACAGACATGCCGTCCACAGTCTGTGTCTCACCTACCGTGAGAACCTCAGAGCACAGCCACGGTGGCCCGCGGGGGGCTGAGGACAGAGCAGGGGATGGGGACAGGGCGTCCCCTGCTCTCCATCCGTCCATGCCACTGACCCACTGAACCGGTCAGACTCTTGCTGCCTCTTCTACAGGCTACCCTAGTGACAGACAGTCTCTCTCTCTCTCTCTCTCTCTC
>NW_006330717.1:0-332 GCF_000327345.1 Myotis davidii
AGTCTTTTTATACACTCACTGGTTACATATGCACTTAGCAGAACTTAAGCAACTTACGATATCATCAGCGCAAGTCTCTCCTCTGTCTCAGCCAACTTCCCTTTTTCCGATCCTTCGTCTCAGTCAGTGGCTGAGACTTTCTTGTTCTGAGCTCAGCTAGACAACTTCCTTATACTCACATGCTAAGCTGCTACAGCACAATTTCCTGCTTATGTGGCATTTAGCAAGCTAAATGAGTAATTTGAACTTTAGAGGGATAGAGCGTGAGACAGCCCACCTTGTGAGAGACTGTCTTCCCAGGACCTTGTCAAACCGAGACCGCTCCCCACATC
>NW_006330718.1:0-332 GCF_000327345.1 Myotis davidii
TTCTCCAGTTTTTGCCATTCAAGAATTATAGCCTGCACCAAAACTCTTTAAATCACAGTATCTCCCTTCATTTCTCCTTCACTGCTTCTTCAACAGTCCCTTTGTCAGAGGGGGTCTCTGTGCCCCAGTTCTTATTTTGCTGGTAGAAAGGAATGAAAACAAGAGACAGTACCAAATACCAGCAAAGCATGCAAGAGTTTATTTGCCAGAAGAGGAAACATACCCAGGTATAGTCTGAGCAGGCAGCTTAGCTGGTGAAACCAAATTAAGTGTCCTGTTTGTTTGGTCATTTGAAATTTTATACCCTGAAGTTGGGTTGTGGGGAAAAAAAA
>NW_006330719.1:0-332 GCF_000327345.1 Myotis davidii
ATTAGAACTTTCCTGGTTCCTGGAATGGCTTCTCCTGCCCCCCTCCCCACATGCTCAGCCTGCAGGGATGGGGCCCTGTGGGCTTGGTGGATGAGGGGACGCACCTTCCTGGGCTCAGCTCCTCACACTGACCCACAGCCATGACACCACATCATACATCATGCTTCCCCTCCAGTCTGGCTGTGTCTGGTGCGTGCGACAGACCTGAAAGTGGAACCAGGCCGTAAGAAGCAAAGGGTTGGAGAGGAGGCAGCTGCCAGGCAAATGAATGTCTCAGGCTGATTCTTAAGTTCAAGGGTGTGTCTGGGAGGAGGGCTGGTTCCAGCAGATCA
>NW_006330720.1:0-332 GCF_000327345.1 Myotis davidii
ATGCCTGACGTTTTAAAAGTTCCTGCTCATCCAGGCCTCTCGATTAATATACGTGAGACACTGTGGCTGAGAGAGAAGGTGCCGCCGGAGGAGAAATGGCCCATCTCACAGGCCTCTGAGCACATTTGGGAAGGACAGTGACAAGCCTGACCACTCACTGCCTTCAGCTGGCGCCTGCGCTGCCTGGGAAGGACCTGCTGGTTGGCAGTGGGGCTCAGTGAGGTCAGAAGCACCTGCAGGGGGAGCTTGGCTTGTTTGCTGAAAGCCGGCTGGCCCTGCATCGCACAGGGGTTCTGTGTATGGGACTCGCTGGAGCCCCTGGAGCTGAAACA
>NW_006330721.1:0-332 GCF_000327345.1 Myotis davidii
AAACATTTTTCTAGGTCAAGACTAGTGTCTAACAAGGTTTTGTATCTTGATTTAATTATAAGTGCTATAAAGTGCAGATCCTTATGTACAATAGACAACTAATAAGTATTTACCAACTGATTGAAAAAGAGACAAGCTATGTGTCCTTCCTCCATAGCCTTGTTTTATAGATGCCATATGCCTATATGTGAAGAAAACAGATTTTTCTTATTGTCTAAGTGTTAGTCGAAATGGCTGATCTATTGTTTCTGTTTTGTGTTTTTACATTGGAGTTTTTACAAAAACAATTGCCCTTGAAGATATGGAAAGTTTTTATTTCTTGTTTATTTTTT
>NW_006330722.1:0-332 GCF_000327345.1 Myotis davidii
TTTTCCTTTCATCATTCCTATGACATTTCTTAGCTACTTATGAGTGGTGATATTCACCAACACTTTATAAAGGGAGTCGGTAAGGCTAAGTCAGTTTATTTCCCTTCAGGTCCTGTGCCTGGAATTTGAATACATGCTACCACAGCAACTTGGATGCCTGGTTAAATTAATTGGTCCAAGAATTCAGGCTTCCGACAGATACAAGTAACTGATAAATAGGTAATGCTCCATGACTTAGGACTGTTTACACAATTTCCCCTGTAAGTTATAACAACAGATTTAAAAATTTTAATATGTGAGAATTTATTGATTTTTTTACAGAGAGGAAGGGA
>NW_006330723.1:0-332 GCF_000327345.1 Myotis davidii
TTCACCACACTATTATCTGTGGCCATGGGTTATGTATACCTGCATATAAATTCTCCCCACCCACCCACCTAATTTTGAGGATTAATGCCATTCCATCTAAAATATTTGAATATTTTAATATTTGTGATGGTGTGCTTTTTCTAACCTTTAGAGGAATAGTTACATGAGAAATAACATGAATTAGTAAAGCAATGAAACAAAGCAAAATTAAGTGGCATACGGTGCACAGCATAATTTCTTCAAGATGTGTTAAGTAAATACATTATCGCCATAAGAAAGGTGGTTTTCAACTCTCCGCATGAAGGAAGAATCCTTGAATAAAGCTTTTGAAA
>NW_006330724.1:0-332 GCF_000327345.1 Myotis davidii
AGGATTGTAAGAAAATATTATGAACAACTATATCACTACAAACTGGACATTCTGGAGGAAATGAATAAATTCCTTGAAACATATAATCTTCCAAGACTGAATCAAGAAGAAAATCTGAACAGACCAATTACAACCATGACATTGAGACAGTAATACGGTCAAAATCCTCCCCACAAACTACAGTCAGGGATAGAATGGCTGTACAGGTGAATTTTACCAAACATTCCCCAAAAAAGTAACACCAATCCTCAAACTATTTCAAAAATTCGAAAGGCGGAACAATTCTCAAGCTCATTTAAAAGGCCAGCATTATCCTAATTCCAAAACCAGAT
>NW_006330725.1:0-332 GCF_000327345.1 Myotis davidii
AAAACATATTTTAAAAAATAAAACAAAGATAGCAAGTGATATATACTTAGCTATGGAGGACGATAATGAGTAGAAAATTTTTACATTAAATGAATGTAAAGGCAAAAAGAATCTAACATGGCAGAAAGAAAATGCTCTCATTTTCTTTATCTCTGGTGGGAATGACCAAAATATGAAGAAAAGTAAAAAGACCTAAGATAATGGGCAGGAAAGCCTAGTGAGCTGAAAGCAATAAGGGTTTAAGCTTTGGAAAATAAAACTGAGCTACTATACTATTGCTCAGACACATAGAAACATATCAGAACATAAAATTTGTACATAAATATATTTCT
>NW_006330726.1:0-332 GCF_000327345.1 Myotis davidii
CTACACACGTTGCCCTCCTCATTTATATCCCATATTCCCAGGTGTCCCACCCTGCTCACTGGATGTTTTTCCTTTCCTTTCTGGTCATCTTAGTTACTGTGGTTCTTCATGGTGTTTGCTGTCCTCATTTCCTTATGCACTTATTTCTGAAGAGCTCTTTCTGCTGTTCCCAGTGATGCATTGAATCGCAAGGTGTTTACCTCTGTGGTCTCCCAGTGCTGAACCAACTCAGCTCCCATAAAAGTGCAGCTGTGCTGCCTGGGTGTGGGGCTTGTTTTGCCCTCACCTTAATGGCGACCCCTGACCTCCATGGGGTCCCACCCCAAGCACCC
>NW_006330727.1:0-332 GCF_000327345.1 Myotis davidii
CACCTGCAGAAGGAAGCTGATGGAGAGGAAGAAGACAGTGTCTGGTGGGAAGCTGAGGACAGCAGAGAACCGGCTGGACATGCTCTGTGCCAAAAACACTGCAATTGTAGAACTGCAGAACCAGGAAGGAACACAGAACTCCCTCGTTCTTCACAAGAGACCCCGAGGCCCAGAGAGAGACACTGGCTTGCCCCGGTGACTTGTGGGATAAAGCTTGCCCTCAAGGCAATGCTTAAGGTACTTGTCAGTGTTTTATTTCCCTGTTGACTAAACAATCTCCGTATATTGTTTTTGAATGTTTTTTATGTATTTGGGAAACTCCTTCACTCTCC
>NW_006330728.1:0-332 GCF_000327345.1 Myotis davidii
CATCTATTCTAAAGAACAGATCCAGGAGACTCCTAAGGCAACCTATAGTGAGTGAAATCCTCCTATGGTAGTGATATTTGGAATTAATAAAGAATTGCAAAATTGGTCTTAGAGGAGAGTGATTTTTAACTCATGCTAATGGAATAACAAGAACAAACGCTGTACAAAAAGATAGCCATACGTACTCCAAGGTGTGCTGTGTATAATATTTGCAATCATCACAAACATTGTAATAGGACAAATACTGGGTAATTAATGCATCAGAAGATCCTGGCAATGTTTTTATAAGTGAGATTTGGTTACTTATTATATAAGAAAAGTTAACACAGGCT
>NW_006330729.1:0-332 GCF_000327345.1 Myotis davidii
TCTCTCTCTCCCTCTCCCTTCCTCTATGACATCCATAAAAATATTTTTTTTAAAAAAAGGGCTCCATGCACTGCTGGTCCTGGGGCAGGTCAGTGCCTGCTCTGTGCAGGGTATGGAGGCAGCGGACAGAGCCACCGTCCTGCCTCTCACGTGGGTGTCTTTGGTGAACAACAGGCTCCTCCACTGGCCTGACTCACCTCTGCTTCCCCAGCCCCCGAGCACCACCTGGGCCTAGCCCGGAGGCCCAGCTCAGTGACGCTGGAAGGGAGGTCGCAGAGGGGCTGCAACACACATTCTTTTCTCTTTTTTTAAAATATATTTTCATTGATTTC
>NW_006330730.1:0-332 GCF_000327345.1 Myotis davidii
TCTCTCTTCCTCTCTGAAATCAATAAAAGTATAATTTTTAAAAAAAATCCTTAACGTGATAAAAAGCATCTATGAGACTCTCACAGCCAACACCACACTCCATTGTAAAGACAACACTTTTCCTTGAGACTAAGAACAAGACACAGATGTCCCCTCCCACCACACTATTCAGCCTCATACTGAGGGTCTGAGCCAGAACAACAGGACAAGAGAAAGAAGTAAAGGGCAGGCATATTGGAAATGCAGAAATGAAATGGTCTCTATTCACAGAGGACATGATTGTCCACATAGAACACCCCCAGGAATCTACACAAGGTCTCCTGGAAATATAA
>NW_006330731.1:0-332 GCF_000327345.1 Myotis davidii
GCGTGTCATAGGTTCGCCATCACTGCTTTAAGATCTAGCCTGACCTTTGTCATGTCACCTTTTCCCTATTCTACACAACCAGCAGTACTCCAGACAGAGGCTAACCTGTCAGCCTGCCTTCTGGAGCGGCTCGTTTTCACAAGACCCTAAGACTTTGGGACTATTTGTTAACACAGCATCACTGAGTCTAGTCTACCCTAACTAATATAGATGAGCATAAAATATGCAACATTTTCATTGGGCAGCTTGAGCTGTAGGCTTAGGGGTTGAATGATAAATCAAAATGGAAAAATATATATTAATTAGGGAGGCATCAGGGAGTTGGGAGTGGG
>NW_006330732.1:0-332 GCF_000327345.1 Myotis davidii
TTTTTTTTTAATCAAACAATTACAGTACAGGAAGTGTTATTGACCAAGGATACGAGGAGTACAATTTCTCAAACAGTACAATCAGCATAGGATGGGGCTGCTTGCCCTACGGCGGTTTTGGAGACCAAAAGGGCAAAGTCATGTCTTGTAAGCAGCTTCAGAGTTCAAGTTGCAAAACTCCAAATGTTGGACCATAAGTTACGAGACTAAAGTTTTTGTAAGTCTGCACTAGCAACAACAAAGTGGCAACTTAGTCCCCATTTAAAAATGATTCATGTCCACTTCATCATATGGAAACAGAATTTTTGAACTGGAACCTGGATTCTTTGTCC
>NW_006330733.1:0-332 GCF_000327345.1 Myotis davidii
AACCAAGTCCAAGTGCGGGCAGCACAAGCAAAACATCCAGAGGCTAGGTGATGGGAGCACAGAAATGGTAAAAGGGATTTGAGGAGATACGGATGGAGTGCCAACATGGAACTGCTCAGATTGATGAAAAATGGGTGAGGATGCTCCCTATCCGATCACCAGAGCCAATTCTTTTCTGGGACAATTTTTGGACCACGCTCTGCTAGGACAGACCTAACCAATGGCCTTGTCCCAACATGAGTGCTAACATGCCGGCTCGCCCCTAAAGTGTCCCATTAATCTAGGGCTACCGTTAGAGCATGCAGAAAAGGAAGAATGCTACTGGCTGTGCA
>NW_006330734.1:0-332 GCF_000327345.1 Myotis davidii
ACTCCTGTTAGGTGAAAGGGAAGCAATCTGGCTGGTCTGGTGTAGCCAGCCATTGTAAGCCTGTTCTGGACCTTGGCCTGGTATTGTTCACATGGAGGTTAATGGCTCATAAAATGCATGCAGATTCATTCCCTCAGGCCCCATCTGTCAATTGGACCTGGGTGCTGGATGCCTTGGGGCCAGGAGTTTTGGTTAGACTCACGCATTTCCTGAGAGCCTCTCTGTTCTGGCCCAGGAAGCCAGGACCCAGCAGTTCCAAGATGGGCTTTATAAATTCTCCATAGATGGTTTGGGTTAAATAAAAGCACCACACACACACACACACACACACA
>NW_006330735.1:0-332 GCF_000327345.1 Myotis davidii
CATTAGGAAGGTTGAGAACCACTGATCTATGCTAAACGGAAACATTTTTCCCCTTATCGTTATTCTCTTAACAATACAGTATAGTAACTATTTATACAGCCTTTACATTGTTTTGTTTACATATAATAAGCATTCTAGAGATGATTTAAAGTTTATGGATGGAGATTATGTTGCAAATACTATGTCATTTTATAGAATGGACTTGAGCATCCATGGATTTTAGTCTCTATGGGGATCCTGGACCAGTCCCCCGAGGATATGTAGGGATGACTCTACCACGTTTTTAAAATTCATTCATCTTTTTGTTTGTTTTTTATTGATTTCAGAGAGGA
>NW_006330736.1:0-332 GCF_000327345.1 Myotis davidii
TCCCTCAGCAGTCCTGCAGGTCCAGTCTCCGGAGAACGGGCCAGGCACTGACGGACCTGCGCCACCAACACAATCCCAACAGCACCGCCCGCCTCCTGGAAGTCAGCCACCATGGCTGCTTCCCCTCCGTAGAGGCTCCGCAAGGAAGAAACGATATAAAAGCAGCTTCCGGGTGGCTCCTGACAACTGGTGCAAACATCAGCAGGGCGGATCCTGATCCCAGGCCCACAAGGGCATCCCACCGCCCACCCAGAGGACCAATCACATCACAGCGCCCCTCCCCCTCCTTGGGACGGACACCAGACTCAGGGCTCACAGCTGGCGAGCGCCGC
>NW_006330737.1:0-332 GCF_000327345.1 Myotis davidii
ACATTTCTTGGGGAGACTTTCCTGTGACAAATAAGTACCGTTTTACATTTTCTGAGCTGCTGATGGGAAAAGCAGTTTCTGCCCACATGTCTAACTAATACATCTTCAGATTCTTGAGCGAAACACTTAAAGTATCGTTTCTGCAGAAATAAAAGCAGGAACCACTTTAAATTATATGTCTAAGCCGTCAACATTCTTGAGCTCTTCAGAGTGAAATGGGAAAACTGTGTTTACTTAAAGGATGCAGAGCCATGAATACCAAACATCAAGAATAGGTTGTGGAAATAGTATCCCACTTGCTGTTGCATATTATTAGCCTGTCTCTCATTCTA
>NW_006330738.1:0-332 GCF_000327345.1 Myotis davidii
GCTCTATCCACTGAGCTAAACCGGTTTTGGCGACATCCACTTATTATTGTTTTAATATTTCTATTATTAAGTTATAAAATGAATAAATACTGTCATTAATAGACTATAGAATCATTAGAACTATATGACATGTAAATTTCTAAATCAGGAGAAGGGAGAAAAACATATTGTGAAGTTTACCTATGTTTTAGTAGTAATATCGGAATAAATCACCAACAGAAAACATATAATATTAGGATACTGCAGAAGGCCTGCAGGATGTTTTAATTTGGTTTAATAATGAACACAATTTATATTTATTTTTACTTTTTATTTTTGTTAATCCTCACCTG
>NW_006330739.1:0-332 GCF_000327345.1 Myotis davidii
GTGTTGTTGAATTGTGCACCTGAAACCTGCATACTTTTGTTAACCAGTAACACCCCAATCAATTGAATACAAAGGAAAAAATAGTCTTGCCCAGATCTTTTACACAGTAAAGAGAAAGGTTCAAGTGTGACTTAAAGTATTCTGTCTGCCCTACAGAAATCATCATACTCTGTTTGAGGTTGAATAAAATAACACTATTGCCTTCTTCTAACCAGCTTCATAAAGTGCATAGATTTGCAAATGGTTTGATTTTCAGGCTGGGATGAAAGTAAAGTCTTCAGCTATCTAGTGTGGAAAGAGCAGTTAGCTAAGGAAGGAGAGGGTGAAAAAAA
>NW_006330740.1:0-332 GCF_000327345.1 Myotis davidii
GGCGAGGATGGGGTCTGGACCGCAGTCTGTGTGGGGTGCACGCCTCCCTCAGTGTGTCCGGTGTTTTATTTCTTATTTAGTAGAATATGTCACAAATTAATTGGAAATAACACTGGTGAAAAAGGAAAAAAATACTGTGGTGGGTGATCTCCTGAGAGAACGTTATTGATCTCTTTTAGCAGAAAATTTAAACCTGCCCTTTTTGGTATTAAAACTGTGCTTTTTACAGCTCATTTTTTACCAATATGACTATGGAAAAGTGCTAAGACATTCAGTATAATAGCAAATGCCCCCGTACATGCATGTCTGCGTTTAGCGGCCTATGACACGCG
>NW_006330741.1:0-332 GCF_000327345.1 Myotis davidii
TCATGAGTGCAGCCTCCATCACTCATCCCTACATATCTGTCTAGTTTCAGCTTAAGATATTACCTGCCCAGGGAAGCCAATCCTAATCCTCAGGGCAGGTTAGGCTACCCTCATTATACATTCCCATAGTGCTCTCTACTTCACCTTCCTCACACTCGGCACACTTTTGATTACTTGTTCAATGCCTCTATTTCTAGGACTATGATCCAAGCTGTAACCCTAGCACCTCACTTACAGTAGCATTCCAAAAATTTTACTTTTCACTTAGACACTATAATGTTATTTTTATGTTACAGATGAAGAAATTAAAATAGGGATACCACTAAAAAAGT
>NW_006330742.1:0-332 GCF_000327345.1 Myotis davidii
AAAAAAAAAACTCGAAAGGGAAACAGGTAGCCAAACATTATATTACTTTACATTCGACTGCTGCCAACTTATGCCTCATTCCTGCCTCTTCTCCCTCTTCCCCACATGCGAATATGTCCTGAAATATTGGTCTCCTCTTCATCTGTCAGTAAGAAGTTAAAACCACACAAGTCCCTGAAAGCAGAATTATTCCCCTCCCCCAACAGCTTGACAAATCAAGTCCCAGAATCAGTCTCCTTTCCTGGCTCCATCAAAGCAACTCTGACTTCCTGAAGGGCTTCCCTGTGCTTCCCAGAGATTTCAACTATGTGCACAGTAAACATTCCATGTCC
>NW_006330743.1:0-332 GCF_000327345.1 Myotis davidii
CCACAGGTTGAGAACCGCTGCTCTAGATGGATCGTTTCAAATGTCCTGCCATCTAAGTCATTTATTCTTTTTCTGCGTGGTTCTGTTTTGATGCTACCTATTGGATTCTTAGTTGTATTTTTCGGCTCTAATATTTCACGTATTCTTTTTTAATGCTATTTCTTTGTTGAATGTCTCGTTTTGTTGATGCATTGTTTCCTTAATTTTGTTTAGTTGCCCATGTGTTCTTGCAGTCCATTAAACTTCCTTCAGAAGATTATGCTGAATTCTTTGTTGGACAGTTCCTAGATCTCCTTTCCTTTAGGTTTATTGGGGTTTTATTGACTTTTTTT
>NW_006330744.1:0-332 GCF_000327345.1 Myotis davidii
CCACCCCCTTAGTTTTTACAATTCCTTGTTAATCAACATCAACCTCTCTTGTCTCTTCTGATCTCTGCTACTTAGGCTTGGTGTTTTAGAAGGAGACCCATGACTCTATTCTAGCCTGTGCTCCTGCCTTGGCCAAATGAGCCCTCCATAAAGACTCTGAGCTCTGAAGTCTCAGTTTTCATGCGAATCCACCTGATCAGGATTCCATCCTGTGACCCTGTCCAAATTCTAATTCAATTATTATTGAAACTCTTTTTTCCCTCTGGGAAGGAGGCAAAAGTGATTTCCTGGGTTCTTGACCAGGTGGATTCGAAGAATGAAGCCACGGACAA
>NW_006330745.1:0-332 GCF_000327345.1 Myotis davidii
AAAAAAAAAGCACATAATGAACAAAAATGAAACTTTGTAGGTCAATATGTTAATAGTGTTTATCTGTGGAATGTGAGTATAGACTTTTCTTTTCTCCCCTTTTTTCTTACCTGTTTTTCTACATTTCAAAATAAATCATTAAACAAAAATATAGCATGCCATACTATAGATTATACAGCCACAAAAATGTGCTTTAAAAAATTTTAATAACAGGAAGATAAAAATGACTACAGGAAATGCACTAAAATGTTAAAGTCCTATTAGGATTTTGTTTTCTTCATTATACTTTTAAATTTATATATATTGATTTCGGAGAGGAAGGGAGAGGGAGA
>NW_006330746.1:0-332 GCF_000327345.1 Myotis davidii
AAGTTTTAATAAAATTAAAAGTGGCAGAAAAAGAGCAAAAGAGCATAGCTGTTAGATGTAATTATAGTAACATGAAATTTAATCAATTTACCACCTCCCAAAGCATCTAATTTTTGACAATAATAAATAACTTGTAGCATACTGGGCAGAATGCATAGTTTCAGACCTCAGGCGAAGCACAATTCCTGGCACACAGAATGCACTCAATAAACATTTAATAAACTGAAATCAAGTTTACACAGCATTACTAAAGAATGAAGTGGAGAGGCCATGGAACACAGTGGTAAAGAACATGGGCTTTACACAGAACTTAGAAGACAGAACTTAGAAGA
>NW_006330747.1:0-332 GCF_000327345.1 Myotis davidii
AATCTTTGAAATTCAGGGTGTATTTTATATTTACGGCACATCTCAACTTAGACTAGCCACATTTTAAGTGCTCAGTAGCCAAATGCGACTAGTTGCTATCATATTGTTTGAGCCATTAATAGTCCAGATAATGTACAATTGCATATACAAGGTTTCTGGAAATTTGACAGTAAAAAGTCTTGTTCTGTGAAAATAAGTAAAACAATTTTCCAACAGAAGCAAACGGTCTTGAAGAGGTGGGGCCTTTTTTTCTAGTTTACACACAAATGTTTCTGGGCCACTGGTGGCCTTGCTGTAAATAAATATAAAATACACCCTGAATTTCAAAGATT
>NW_006330748.1:0-332 GCF_000327345.1 Myotis davidii
GAGGTGGTTGTGGCAGAGGGCACCATGCAGGCTTTAGAGGGGAGGACCCAGGGCCGAGGGGCCCCAGGGGGTTGGAACCAGAGGCCAGACTCATGAGTCCAACTGTCCAGCTTGGGGTTTCCTACGCTCCCATCCATGTAGAGCATTCACTGACCCTCACTGTGCACTGATGGAGCCTGAACTCTTCCTATCTCTTGTCTCATTGAACCCTCACAAATGCTCTGTGGGTCAGGTGGTTACTGTTACCTCATATCCTGGGGAGGAAACTGAGGCCCACAGGGGTTAACTAACTTGCTTGGGGTGGAGGTCAGGACCTGATGGGGTCTGGACAG
>NW_006330749.1:0-332 GCF_000327345.1 Myotis davidii
AAACAAACAAACAAACAAACACTGTGTATCCACGAGTCCTTCAGTAATTAAGGATTATCCATAGGAAGGAAGTGAGATCCAAATAACATTCACTGGTTGACAACAGAATCCCAATGCAGACATGGTAGCTGACGCTAGCTAAAGTAAAGTGAATGGGAAAGTAAAACCACATCGTGATTGATACTTCATTGCATCAGTTCTAAAATACATATTTTTACATAATTTAATATCCCTAAAATATAAGATAATTTTAAAATTAATGATATTCATGTAAATGAACAAGACCTGAAGGAATAATAAGTTGCTCCTAATTAGCCAAGTGCAGCAAAAAA
>NW_006330750.1:0-332 GCF_000327345.1 Myotis davidii
ATCAATAAAAATATATTTAAAAATAAAAAATAAGTATCTTTAGAAATATTGCCTTTCTCCAATTTCACACTTCATATATCAATTTTATTTAAACTCTAATGTACAATTTTGACATCAGTATCATTACATAATCTGCATTTGAGTCATCCAACAGTTTTCTGGGGCCATCACTACTTCTGTTTAAGTTATTTAGGATATGGAATTATTTTTATTTCTAACACTGTGTCCATCCAAAGGCACAATAATTTATTTGCATAAAATTGAGAGCTATTTTCACTTGACATAGATCAGCAGTCGCAAACTGGTGGTCCACGGACCACTGGTGGTCCGTG
>NW_006330751.1:0-332 GCF_000327345.1 Myotis davidii
TTCACTAAATATCTATTTTTTACCTTCATAATTGCAAACAAACAATGTGTCTTCCCAACTTAGACCTCAAGGAATAAAATCTTACCATTAGGACTAAAACAAACCATTTTGGAAACACCAAATTTGCAGAGACAGAAAGTTCTCCCTTTCCTGAATGCACAATATGTAGATACTAGAGGCCCGGTGCAGGTATTGGTGCACTGTTAGGGTTTCTCAGGCTGGCCTCTGGGGACTGGCCAATACTGGCTCTCTGACATCCCCAGAGGAGTTCCAGATTGTGAGGGTGTGCAGGCCAGGCAAGGAGACCCCACTGGTACATGATTGGGGCCAGG
>NW_006330752.1:0-332 GCF_000327345.1 Myotis davidii
TTTTGGTGAAACTCTTCATGTGAATGCTTCCTTAAAAATCAAATTCTAGTAGAAAAATGGATTAATGCTTGTAAAGTATCTAGAAGAAGATGTTTTAACTGGAATTTTGGGGACGTATTTTCTCTTTGCCCCTTATTGGGTGATAAGGACAGGTGACTGAGCAGAACATTTCCCCAAGCAATCCATTCAAAGACACAAAAGAATCTTAATGAAAGTGACGGAATTCTGTGTGGCTAAGGGTGCTGTGAAGAAACACAGGCAAGTAACTCTACAAATTGGACAGATAAGGAGTTGAGGGTGACTCTATGATACTAAACTGTATTAAAAAAAAA
>NW_006330753.1:0-332 GCF_000327345.1 Myotis davidii
ATCCTCAGGTGAGGATTAAAAATAAATAAATAAGAAATAAAAGTTTCAATTAAAAAATGTATATATGTAGTCTTTTACTACCCCCAATCTGCCATCCCTCTGGAAACATAAAGAGCAATGGGAGTCAAATATATGATGATGGAAGATGATTTGAGTTTGGGTGGTGGACACAATGTAAAATACAGAACCTGTATCATAGAAATGCACACTTGAACCTATATATTTGTCACCCCAATAAATATAATAAAAACACATATAGTATTTTCCTTGTTGTTATGATCATAAGTGTATTGATTTATACATCTACACTAATAAAAGAGAAACACGCAAAT
>NW_006330754.1:0-332 GCF_000327345.1 Myotis davidii
TGCAGATTAGCCTTTTATTATATAGGATAATGTATTAATATTGGCTCATCAAATGTACCACACTATACAAGATGTTAATAATGAGGAGAGAGGGGAACTCTGTATTTTCCACTCAATGTTAATATAAATCTAAAACTGCTTTAAAATCTATTAATTAAAAGAAAACTGCAAGCAGAAAAGCTTTTGTAGAATGGTAAGGAATTTTCCATTTCTCTAGACTTTAGAGTCTAGAGCAGGGATTATCAAACTACTACTTAGATTGGATTGCTATCTGTGTTTTTTTAATTTTTTTAAATCCTCATCCAAGGATGTTTTCATTGATTTTTTTTTTT
>NW_006330755.1:0-332 GCF_000327345.1 Myotis davidii
GCACCCCGACAACCCTGAGGGGGGTTTTCCCCGCGAGTATTGGAAGAAAGAGCCTACTCACTGGAGAGTTGGTAGCGAGGGTTCAGGATAGCGGGGAGCACATAGCGCAGGGCCCCGTCGGCCTCCAGAGGCAGCTCCTGCACGTACTTCAGGGTGAGTGCCGCCTTGGACCCGGGGGGCAGGTTCCCCACGTTACAAGAGAAGGTGTCGCCAGCCTGATCGTCTTCCTCCAACAGGAAGGCCTGGTGGCCCTGGCTGATGGCATTCTCGTAATTGGTGCGGGCCTAAGGAGGACAAGGGAAGACGGGTGACATGACATGAGAGGTGACATG
>NW_006330756.1:0-332 GCF_000327345.1 Myotis davidii
CTTTCTCTCATTCGGTTTTAGCTTAACCGGCTTGCATCTGCCAGCTGCAGCATCTCAATGCTAACTGGATCCAGGGGTGTTAGAAACTGGCACCAATAGGCGGGCCCCTGGATAACAGGCTGGGGTGGACCTGGGGACGGGCTTGTACGCAGAGCTTACGAACCTTGCTGCCAGAAGGTGGAAGTCGAGACACGGGGGAGCGGTAGACTGTCCCCCCAAAGGCAGGCCGAATGCTACTGTTGGCCGTGGCATTGGACATGGTGGTAGTGTTCAGCTGAGGAAGAGAGAGAGATTGCTCATTCCGGGAACATGCTCAGCAATCCACCCCCAGA
>NW_006330757.1:0-332 GCF_000327345.1 Myotis davidii
TCGCGGCATTAGGAAGGTTGAGAACCACTTGCTTAAGTGAAGGATCTTGAGATGGGAGATTTCCTGCGTTATCTGGGTGGGCCCAGTATCATCACAGGGAACCTTATGAGAGGAAGGAAGGAGGATTAGAGTCAAAGAGAGAAGATACAAGGCGGGAAGCAGAGGTCAGAATAAAGCAGATGCAGCATTGCTAGCTTTGAGATGGAGGAGAGTCCATGAGCCAAGGAATGAGGCAGCCCCTACCAGCTGGAAAAGGCAAAGAAATGGGTCCTGCCCTAGAGCCCTCTGAACCCAGTTTAGACCTCTGACCTCTAGAACTGAAAGAGAATAAA
>NW_006330758.1:0-332 GCF_000327345.1 Myotis davidii
GGGGCGGGGGGTGGGGGGCATGGTGCGGGCTCTGCTGGCCTGCCCGCCTTCCTGTCCGCTCTGGCTCCTCTCCGCAGGTGACAGGCCGGCTCTTGCTGTCATTGTGCGGGGGTTGGGGTGGCTGTGGACATCCTCCCGTGGAGGCAGGTGGACCAGGCGACCGAGTGTGCTCCTCCGATGGGCTGGTCCAGTGCCCACCCCTGTGCCCTGGTCTCCCTGGTCTCCTGCCTCATCTTGGTCCACCAGTGTCGGCCCCCAGTCCTCAGGGGGTGGGTGAGGCCCGGCCCCTCTCCCGGGCAGTTCTGTGGGTGGGCAGGGCCGCCGCCCGGACA
>NW_006330759.1:0-332 GCF_000327345.1 Myotis davidii
GTTCATAGGTCAACATTCAATCACTGAACCATGCCAGCTGGGACTAACACATTTCTTTATTTCACTATTAGCATTTTAATATTTAGAACTGTTTGTTAGCAGTTATATTGTTAACAAGAGCCAAAACAAATAAGCGAGGAATTTTGAGACTCTGGGGAAGCTTTCAGAGCTAAAATTGTCGAAAAGTAATACCCATCTGCCAATAAAACAGGGACTTCCATTTTTTTAAAATGTCATCCTCCTTATTTGGTATTTATTTCCTCTAGTAACTGCTGATGAGTTCATCAGTGTGTTGCATTAGGTCATCTTTGTTTGTAAAAACGAACAAGCAT
>NW_006330760.1:0-332 GCF_000327345.1 Myotis davidii
TTGGATTGTGAAGTCTCAGCAGTGATAGAATCAGGCGCCTGGCTCCACTAGAAAGTACTGATAGTGCCTGAAACAGCCCAGGACCGCCAGGCATAGACAAGTTGATCAGAAAAAGGTGACGTGGAGCTGCCAATAAATCTCAGGTCTCAGATTTCACCGGCTGGATGTTGTAAACGAAGCCACAATACCCCAGTGTGAATACGCCTCAGAGACCCAGACCCCTAATCTTGCTTCTCCAAGACCTTACCTAGTTGACTAGCAGGAATTCAAACAGTTTCCAGCACTTTCCCTGAAAATATTTGGGAAGGGCTGGGGAGCTGAAATTTAGGATA
>NW_006330761.1:0-332 GCF_000327345.1 Myotis davidii
CCAATGCACTATATTTTGGTAAGAATTTTTAGGTAACCGACAAGTGGTTTGTTGAAGGAGATCAAGAGCCTCACATTTTAAACTTCGAGGTATTGTGTAAGGGCAATGTTTCTCCAAATTTACCAATCACAATAATTCTTCCTCAGTGTCATACTACGTACCTACACGATCTTATATGTAGCATGAATGCCACGTATAACACCAGAAATGTCTTGAAATTAAACAGAAAACTGCTTCCCTCCTCTTCTTAAACAAACAACGGAAAGTCACCACTAAAGAGTTCATAGCTTTTTATATCTACTGTTTTAGCTTTTTTCTCTTGCATGCCAGAG
>NW_006330762.1:0-332 GCF_000327345.1 Myotis davidii
TGTCACAGAAAGCATTTATTACCACAGAGGAAATCAGGAGCCCACGCCTGGCAGCCTGGGCAGTGCGTGTGACTGGGAGAGGGCAGTAGGCAGGACCCCCATCAGTCATGTCTGGGCAGTCTCTGACCAGGTTTGCTGGGTCCAGGAGAGCTGGCGTCTGGGCTTCTCTGTTTGTATGGCTCCGGAGGTCAGCCTTAACAGGCTCCTCCTGGACAACACAAAGGACAGCTAGAACCAGGGACAAGAGCTGCACAGACACCAACTTAAAATGGAAATCAGATTAGGTTCATTACATCAGGACGTACATTTCACCCTGATCACAAAACATAAGG
>NW_006330763.1:0-332 GCF_000327345.1 Myotis davidii
GTTCCCCTGCCCCAAGGCTCTCCCTACACTCTGTGTTCCCACCGACCAGGGATGGGGCCTGGGATAGGTCTTCTGGTCGGACACACTCCTGAAGTTCACATGGAGCAGCTGGATTGCTCCCCCTGACCCCAGCGCCTGGGCCCGTGTCAGCCCACGGAGGGGTAAATAATGGATGGGCTGAGTGGGGATGTGATGGGCTGTGTGTGAAGGAGGGGAGAAGGGATGGGAGGGGGATGGAGAGGCCCTGGGGAGCAGCCTGAGGGGGAAGAGGCGAGTGCACCCCTTTGGCAATCAGACCAGCTGGGTTCCAGGGCGGGTGTCTGTGCATGTGG
>NW_006330764.1:0-332 GCF_000327345.1 Myotis davidii
AAAAAAGGAAAGAAAAGCGTCAGCATCTTTTCATTTGGGTTAGGACGAGGATCCTGATTTCTGGCACGTAAAAGACAGACATTCCATAAGCAGTAGTTCACTTCACCTCCCCTACTTTTGTTGTTCATCTACTTACATCACTCATGGTGATTTGGTTCATTTTGGAGAGTAGAATGTCTGGCGTATCGGGCATGATGTGAATGGTGGTCTTGTCTTTGTTCCATTTCTCAATGTAGCGCCTCTACAACAAGAAGGGCAGGCACGTGACTGCACAGCAGGGCCAGTGTGTGGGAGTGCTAGCAAGGGGAAGAGACTCACAGCTCCCCGGGGAA
>NW_006330765.1:0-332 GCF_000327345.1 Myotis davidii
TTTTAGGAAAGTCTGAAGCCTAAGCCAGGACAGTCATATGGGAAACCCACTGCAAACAGCTTGGATAGGGCTGCAAATTGGTGGAGCAGGGTCTCAGGGTATCACCAGAGAGGTAGGGTGAATAGTGTGGGCCAGGTTGGTGGAAGCTCAGATATGGCTTCTGTCTGTTGGTTCCGTGGTGGGGGACGGCTCTGATAAGGAAAAATGACCTCTTCCAGCACCTTTGTCTGGGAGAAAGCTGGCCTTCACCTCTGGCCCTCCTACCAGTCTCAATGTGGCTTCTTTAATTCTTTAGTTACAGGGCTTCCATTCAGCCAGATTTCAGGTGGTTC
>NW_006330766.1:0-332 GCF_000327345.1 Myotis davidii
AATTCCTCACAGTTGTTATTCATAGTAATGTTAATCATAGACCCTGCTAGTCTACCTCCCAAGGGGAGATCTTTAAAAGTGATAAAGTTTTAGGTAATTCATTTGGTACATAAAATATACATTTTAGTATCTGTAATACTATTATTGGGAATAAATATATTGTCCGAGTATGCAAAAACTTTTCTAATATATCTTTTAATGAGTCATTGACTGTTTAATCTATGACTCAGTGTTTAGTACAGTAATGTGCTGCATAAGGACATTTTGGTCAGCAACAGACCCCATATATAATTGTAGTCCAATCTATACTAATAAAAGCCTAGGTGACCATC
>NW_006330767.1:0-332 GCF_000327345.1 Myotis davidii
GAGAAAAACAAATACCATATGATTTCATTTATAGTTGGAATTTAAGGAACAAACTAAATTCAAACAGACTCAGATACTGAGAACTGACTGATAATTGCCAATGGGTAGGGGTGGATTGTGAGACTGAGTGAAAAAGGTAAGGAGATTAATAAGTACACATTGTTACTTAAAAACAGTCATTGGAATGTAAAGTATAGCATAGGAAATATAGTTAACAATATTGTAATAGCTATGAGTGATGCCAGGTTGGTACTAGAAATATCAGGGAGAATATTTTGTGAAGTGTACTATTGTCAGATCACTGTGCTATACACCTGAAACTAATACAAAAT
>NW_006330768.1:0-332 GCF_000327345.1 Myotis davidii
TGCTGACCGGCCCTGGGGTCCAGGGAGCTGAGTCAGAACGCTCCCCACGTCCTGTTGGATGCCATTCACAGGGGCAGCGCCCACCTCCATCCCTCCCGCATCCTGTTCTACAGTCAGGTCCCACCCGGCCACGCGGAGGGGCCTCTGCATCCGTCTGCACCCTCAGCCCGGGCCTCCCTCATGCTCAGGGGCCTCACGCCGGCGTCCATGCTTGCAAACTGAGCTTGGAAACAGGCTGCCTTTGGCCCAGATGGTGCTTCTTAAAAATTTGACTTCGTTGATTTGAAAATATTTAAAAATCATGAAATGTCAGCTCAAAATGTAAATTTCTG
>NW_006330769.1:0-332 GCF_000327345.1 Myotis davidii
GATTTTTTTTCATAGTATAGCACTATACAGTTTCTATACAAACAGAAGCTACACTTAATGGAAAGGCTATATTTGAGTTGGACTTTACTTCATGATTTGTTTCTACTATTTACTTGCATTCATTCAAATGTTAGAGAGAATAACAATGAGAAGCTGATGAAAGGATGAGAGGAAATGGTAAGGACCATCATAAATCTCTGAGCTGCCAAATTATGACTTAGAGCAAGAACACCCATCTCTCCTCCATTACCTGGAAGCTGGTTTATAAAATTCTCAAAACAGGCCTGGCCAGTGTTGCCCAGTGGTTGACCGTCAACCTATGAACCAGGAGG
>NW_006330770.1:0-332 GCF_000327345.1 Myotis davidii
AAATGGTGAGGCACCGAGATCTCAGCGAGTTTCCCCCGTGCTACTGATTCACTCGCAAAACGTGATGAGTTCGTCCACTGCCATTGACTGTAAATTTCTGGGCTTCCCATAAGGCAGGGGGCTACATAGATTCTTCCCTGGGGGTCTGAAAGCGTGGTATCTGTGCCCGCCGAGGAACCGAATAACCTTATATGAGAGTAGCGTAGAATTGATTGCGGTAATGTCTTGGAAAATTAGTGCTTTTGTCTTTTCATGCGGTCCCACTTGGTCGCTGCTGCATTTGTTTCGTTTGATGTGACCTGTTGCTTGTTCTCAGATCGACCGGACAAAAT
>NW_006330771.1:0-332 GCF_000327345.1 Myotis davidii
TAAACATAGTTACCATATGACTCAGCAATTCCAGTCCTAGAAAACAGACATTCACACAAAACATATGAAAAATAAAACACACCCACACGAAAACTTGTCCAGTCATGCACTGCCTAACAACGCGTTAGTCGATGATGGACCGCATATATGACAATGATCTCATAAGATAATCATGGAGCTGAGACGCCGAAACCGTCATAACATCATAGTGTAACGCATTCCTCACATGTTTGTGGTGCTGCTGGCATAAACAAACCCACTGCGCTGCCAGCCGTGTGAAAGTAAACACGTGAAATTATGGACATAAGACTTGATAATGATAATAAATGACT
>NW_006330772.1:0-332 GCF_000327345.1 Myotis davidii
CTAAACATTTGATAACAACACCAAAACCACAAATTTCTTTATCCTAACTATTGTGTGAAACTATGGCTTCAAGAAAAGAGGTTAAGGAGATTTAGTGAGGTCAGCCAGCAAATCAGTAAAACCTGGAAATGCTTCAGTCTTTCTGCTCTTCTCCAACTACTACCCTCCACTGCTTCCTGTTGCTGTTTAAATATGAAAGCTGTGTAAGTAAACAGAATATGACCGAGGTCCTTTCTAGTGGGAGTGCTAATACACACGAAAAGTCAGTTCCATTTTTGACTGGCTAGAAATAACTTTTAGGCATTTCTCCTTTCTTTTCTTTTTTTTTTTTT
>NW_006330773.1:0-332 GCF_000327345.1 Myotis davidii
ATTCATTGGTTGATTCTTTGTATGTGCCCTGAGAAGGGATCGAACCCACAACTTTGGCATAGGAACAACACTATAACCAATTGAACAACCCAGCCAGGGCTCTTGCTGTCATTTTTATTTTTGGACTTCTAGTCTCCAAATCTGTGAGAAAATAAATATCTGCTATTTAAAGCACATAATTTGTAGCACTTGGTTATAACCTTTTGCTTGACACATTAAAAATGTTGTCCAAAGTTTTAAAGAAATACAAGTTTGCCCAGCTGTTGTGGCTCATTGGTTGAGTATTTACCTATGAACGTGGAGGTCATGGTTCGATTACCAGTCAGGGCACA
>NW_006330774.1:0-332 GCF_000327345.1 Myotis davidii
CTTTTTTTGACCCTCTCTATAAGATGTGCTAGAAGTCCAAGAATATAGAAATGTACCTGTGACCAGGAAATGGGCTATGGGTCTTTGTGGATCCTTGGAAAAAAAAATCTTCCAGCTACTCCTGCCATAGAAAGACATTACAATTTTTTCCATATCTCCTTTGACACTACCTTAAGATATTACTCAAATTGATATGATCTGCCTGCAGTTCACCTCAATTATTCCTTGGATGATTGCATTCTAAATACCCTTACCTCTTTTGGGGATTTTTAGCGAGAAATCACACTGGGCATGCCTAGTTATCACCTTACTCAGAGAATAATAAACTCAGG
>NW_006330775.1:0-332 GCF_000327345.1 Myotis davidii
GGTCATTAAGTATTGTCTGTGTCTCCTCACTAGAATATAAGCTCCACAAATGCAGAGCTCTTTGTCTCTTCTGTTTACCAACATATCCCATGCACCTAGAATTGTATTTGGCAAATATCTTTGGAATGATCAAATTGCATTTAAAGTAGAAATCTAGGTACTATGGAAAAAGTAGGAGTTCCTAAATTCCATATTTTTCAAACATTACAATTACCCAGTGATGAATCTGAGTCATAGCAATATCTTTGCTAATACAGCCCCAAGGGCAACAGAAACTAAGGAGAAAATAAACAATTGGTACTACATCAAATAAAAAAGCTTCTGCACAGCAA
>NW_006330776.1:0-332 GCF_000327345.1 Myotis davidii
CTTCTTAGTTGCTTTTCTGTATGTAAACTGATTTCTGTGTATTTAGTGTTAAAGGGAATTGAAATCGTTTCCATTCATTTTATATCATTTTAGCCTTTTCTAGGCAAGAGTTTGAGAGGCAGAGAACAAGCAAAATTACGAGAAATGTATTCACATGCTTACATAAATTCATTATTGAAAACCAGGAATGATCACCTGATACTTATTCTAAATGCTAACTTTAATGTGTTGCCCCTAGATGTTTCTATATTTGTATGCAATTAAAACACTTCTTAAAGAATATATCTCAAGGTTTCTTTCCATAAAAAATAACCGTGGTAATGTGTTTTGAG
>NW_006330777.1:0-332 GCF_000327345.1 Myotis davidii
ATTTCATGCACTGGGCCTCTAGTAAAGTAATAACTGATACTCCAGAATATAAATCAGAACATATAAGGCCTAAAAGTGTTTATTTTTGCAAATTATGTTAGGTAATTCTAGTAAGTCTGTCATTTCTGGAAACATCTTAAGCACTCCTATTTTGAAATTTCCTTTAGTGCTTGGTACTTTTAAAAGAAAATATCCTCAGTGATAGCAAATCTTCACTATTTTGAACATATATCATCAAGAGTAATTCTGTAAGTTTCACTAATAAGTGGATGGCTTCACTAATAAGTAGATGGCTTATACACTATATGTCATAGGGACATTGGTTAAAAAAA
>NW_006330778.1:0-332 GCF_000327345.1 Myotis davidii
GGGATTCATTAGTATTTAGAAATGTAAAAATAACAGCGTCTTACCTCATTGCTATGAAAATGAATTGCCAAGGCCTTTTGCTCATTTGCTCATCTAAATGAAGTTCCTAGGATTGCCTGGGCCTTTGTTGACATGTTCGTAGGCTCTCTAGACTGTTTGTCTCTGTCCTGAAGTGACCTTTTAACCAGTTCCTTGTAGACACTCTCATCTCTGATCATTTAAGATGCAGCAGGGAACCTCAGACTATTCATCTGAGACCAAGCTTAATCACAGGGGTATATGTAAATCAACATCAATTACTTGCATTTATCAAAATTTTCATTTAAACTCAG
>NW_006330779.1:0-332 GCF_000327345.1 Myotis davidii
TGGGGTGGTGAACACACAGTACAGTGTACAGATTATGTATTATGAAATACTGTACCTGAAGCCTGCATAAGTTTGTTAACCAATGCCTCTCAGCTCTAACGTCCTGTGCCTGCTGACTCAATAGGGAGGACAGAATGCAGGAATTGGCCATGAGATAGCAGTTTATGAGGTATAAGGTGGTTGTGCCATCAATAAGGCTTTAATCACTGTGAGATTCTGTGTCTTACTTTGACATAATGATTTACGTTATCTTGTTGTCATAATGATTTATGTCACAGTGATTTAAAGTATAGTAAGTGATCCTATATAATAAAAGCGTAATATGCAAATAG
>NW_006330780.1:0-329 GCF_000327345.1 Myotis davidii
TAATCTGGCCACTCAGTATATAACTTAGCTCCTGATTGGAAATCTCCAAATCGTATGGCATAAAAAACTTGGTTTATTCACTGTGGATGTGCTGAAATGCATCTAATATTCCAGAATCACTGTGCAATCTGAGGACAAAATTCATGTTATCTGTTTTTTTCCCAAATATTGTTTACTTTTGTCTCAAAAGTGAGCAAAGGAGGGATAAATGGGGATGGAAAGAGACTTGACTCTGGGTGAAAAGTGCACAATGCAGTGTGCAGATGATTTCTTTTTCATTCCTTTTTTTTTAGTTGTAAACTTGAAAGTATGATTTTATTAACCAATGT
>NW_006330781.1:0-332 GCF_000327345.1 Myotis davidii
AAGAATAATTGATGAACTATAATCTCTATTAACATAAAGTGATACTTTAAGTCAGATAAAATACTTTCTATTGCTCACCATCCTATTGTTTTACTGATCCTTTCTGCTAGACTGCCCAGTATGCTTTTAATTTCACCCAATACAGTTTTCAATTTATATATTAAACATTTTCCAATCCTAGAATTTCCATTTAGATCACCTTAATGGTTCTCATTTCTCCACTAAGATTCTTTATCCCTTCACTCACTGTGTCAATCTTTTCTTTTGAGTTTTTGGACATATTTATACTTGTTTTAAAGTTCTTTACTATTATTTCGAACATTTGGGTTATC
>NW_006330782.1:0-332 GCF_000327345.1 Myotis davidii
GGAAGGAAGGCCTACTCTTGCATGAATGTCATGTATCGGGCCTCTAGTAGTAAAAATAAATAAGTAAATGTATTGAACATCTGCATGGACATTAAGGATGTTATTTAATAATTAATGTACTCCCAGTCCTAGAATTAAATTATAATGTTCACAGCTAGGATCATAAATGAATTCTGGAGAAAAATTATATTTATAAAAGCAAGATACAGAAGCAGGAGTTAATATGTAGTGTCCAGACTGTGAAATGGGAATTGAATGGTCTATATCTGTACACACACATGACGTTAATGCTCCCAGCTTGCCTGTTGGCAGGAGAATGTAGCACTGAATCC
>NW_006330783.1:0-332 GCF_000327345.1 Myotis davidii
CCTCCTGGTTCATAGGTCAACACTCCACCACTGGCCAGGCTAAACTTATTTTAGAAAAATTTTCAATTTATAGAAAACTTGTGAAGATGGTGCTGGGAGTTACCATATACCTATACTCAGTTTCCCCTACTGACATCTTACATTACGATGGTGCATTTGGCACAACTAGTAATGAAATAATTTTGACATGTTATTAACACAAAGTGATGGTCTTTTCAGTGTTTCTTAGTTTTTAACCTAATTTCTCTTCTTTGTTCCAGAATATTTATTCATCATGTCTTTTTAGAGTCCTCTTGACTGTGAGAACTTTTCAGACTTTTTTTTATTTTTGA
>NW_006330784.1:0-332 GCF_000327345.1 Myotis davidii
CGACACTTGGAATGAATGAGATAAATGTTGTGATGTGTTGGTTTTCTCCGTGAAATGGGAATGAAAGCAGGGGCTGCCTGTGGTCATGATTCTCTTGAAGAAGTGTAGTATCTCCGTTGAGAAATTGAGCCATAAAATCCAGGGAGGTACCAGGTGGGAATAAGTGACCTACAAATTCTAAACTCCAGGATCTTGTAATTATGTTGTGACAGCCACAGCGACAGTGTACAATCCCGCCGCGGCTCTGAACTGCCGGTGCGGAGGTTAAGCTCATTTGTGGTTTTGTTTCGTGATATTTTGCTGCAAAGATTACCCAGGGTTCTCTATTCCCA
>NW_006330785.1:0-332 GCF_000327345.1 Myotis davidii
TTCCAAAAGAATACCGATAATGTAACAAAACACTCAACATCTCACGTCCGTATAATGTCATCAGTTCTGAGGCATCCTCGGTGATGGTCGGGATATATCTTTTACTCCCATCGATAAAGATATGATGCAACAATGGGCCAATATGTTATATAAGCATTCGAGAGACAGGAACGACGAGTTAGCCAGAATCGTCCAAAATACTGATGTATCGATCCTTCAAGCATGCGTATTTGGGGTTGCAATCGACCTGTTGCAGAGCAGCAATCTCAAACCATGCAGACACTGATAATCCTTAAATAAAACTGATACGCTATTCTCCTGAAAAGGTGCCC
>NW_006330786.1:0-332 GCF_000327345.1 Myotis davidii
CACCCCAAGTCGAGTTTCCTTCCATCACCATTTATCCCCTTCCCAACTATTTATACACCTTTAAGATAATAATATTTGTTATTACTAGATTTCTTAAATACAGATCAGAATCATGCAGTCATTTGAATGTTGTAAAATGTTAGCTCAATGTTATGAAACTAACCTTGATCTTAATTGTGTATGTATAATTATTTGTGTGATTTTGTTTAATGTTCTGCCTCCTCCCATAGCACTTCATATAAGGTAAGGACCATGTCTGTCTTCCTCCCAATATCTCCAAAGCACATATTAGTAGTTTAATAAATATTTGTTAAGTGAATGAAAATATAAAC
>NW_006330787.1:0-332 GCF_000327345.1 Myotis davidii
AAGTTTTTAAAAATCAGAAAAAAAGGGGCACTGATTATTTTGCAAACACTTGGGACTTTACTTCCTCTTTAGTTATTGATTTCTAATTTCTAATTCAATGCTCTGTGATTGGAGGATGTCCCTGTACCTTTGCGGTTGACGTTTTATTGCGCATTATCAATAACCTTTTCCTTCTGTCAATAGCTTATTCACATCCTTGGACATTTTTTTCAATTGGGATATTAGTGTTTGTCTTATTAGTTTGTAGGGACTCATTTAAATTAGGAATAATCCTTCATCAATTGTTGAAAACAATGTTTCCTTGTTTAACTCTTACTTTGTATAATCTTCCT
>NW_006330788.1:0-333 GCF_000327345.1 Myotis davidii
TATGCAAATCGACTTTATCAGAAGCAAAGGAAGACCCTTTCTTAGCTACACAGCCATGCTCTCAGAGTGACTCAACAGTTACCCAGTCACCCTAACTCTTACCTTCCTCAGAGGCATTCATCTGGTGCTCCCCCACCTTCCCACCCCCGCCTCGTTCTGTGGCTTTGGCTCTTTTTCAGTATTTTCCTTTTATTTCCTGACTCAGCCTAAGAGAGGCATTCTTATTGGGCCAGGTCCAGGCCATGTAGCAATCCCTCTCACTAAGTCACCTCCAGAGGGTGCTGCCTGTATAGAAATTTGTGATTCCCAAAGAGGAGAGGAGCATCAGCAAGA
>NW_006330789.1:0-333 GCF_000327345.1 Myotis davidii
GGGGGTGGAATCATATGATTTGATAAAATAAAGAAGATAGAAATATGACCCTACTGTATTCTTTGTGTTCCTGATAAATTTTTTACTTTACAGATGATAATTCTCTGGGAAGTGTATATGTTATATAAATCCAATTAATGGAGTGGGGTTATTTTTAACTTAAAAAAACAGTTTTTAAAATCCAGTTGAAGAATAAATGTATCCAAATAGTGAAGAAATTACTTTTAAAGAAAAATAAAGCACTGTGATTTCATTATAAAAATCAATACAATTCCTTAGAAAAGAAAGACCAGAAATAACCAGTTGTTTTGTTTGTTTGTTTGTTTTTTTTTA
>NW_006330790.1:0-333 GCF_000327345.1 Myotis davidii
TACTTGAACAAAAGATATTAGATTCAAAAGATATTAGAAACTCGATTTCAAAATGGTCACACAAAATGTTCAATTCCAACAGTCTTTAGATATGACAATAGCTTAAAATGAATGCAAAAATGTATCAAGGAATTTTGAGAAAACAATATGAGACAATATCAGTGAGGAAGAAAATAATGAAATGTCTAAGAAATCTGAGTAGTTGCTAAAACTTATGTATATAAAAGTGTCAAAACATTTTCAGTAAGCTAAACCTGAGATGAGCTGAGACCTGAAAAATGACATTGCCAGAAAAATGAATGTCACCTTTTCTGTTTTTTAAAAATATATTTT
>NW_006330791.1:0-333 GCF_000327345.1 Myotis davidii
CTGACCTACCTGCTAGCATTTGTCTCTTCACTCTTCAAGTGAGAAAGTTGGACTTGATGCTGTCTAACTACCCTTTTCTGCTCTATTACTTTATGTAAAGTAGCATACGTGACATGCCGGGTCATACACTGGACAATGGAAACGGCCCGTTGGGCTATTCAGACTTCACGTTACCAGGGAAAATTAAGATCAAGCACAGGCTGGGTTGTGATGATGATGAGAATGCTCATACTGTATAGAGGTTCCAGAGAGTAGCACACATATCCTCATGATAGCACATAAGGAAATAAGAATATGTACAAATATATACATATATAACATTGTATTACATAT
>NW_006330792.1:0-333 GCF_000327345.1 Myotis davidii
CTCTGAAACATGGTTCAAGAGGAAAACATTTAACCACGCTGCCTCTCAGTCCTGAGGCACAATATAATTTGGCCTCCATTCTTAGGGAACTGCCCTGTTACCTAAGTTAAGGGTTTTTCCATCAGTGAAATGCAGCCATTTGTTGAGACACAGCCAATAAATTTGAGGAGTGATAATCTACATTATTGATGAAGAGAAATAGTCAGTGTATATTACCCATAGGGATAATAAGTATTGTTCATGAAACTTTTGTTCCAGATTAAATGCATGAATTGTGTACCAGTTCACAACATTAAAAACTGTGTCTTGCTCTGGCCAATGTGGCTCAGTTGG
>NW_006330793.1:0-333 GCF_000327345.1 Myotis davidii
AACAGATTAAAAACAGCAAAATAGGACTCTGGGAGTAAAACAAGGAGCAAATACATAGAGAGGGTGAAAAACAAAACCCAAGGGGACTAAATGAATGGGAATTTATGGAGCATAACAAAAATAGAGAGGGGTTTACTGTTTTGTATATATTTGTCTAAGCTCATGCATGACCTTTAGGATTTAAATCTAGCTCTCTTCCAATGGTGCCTGTCTCCTTAGGGAAAATGTAATTTGTGTAATCAGATAGTTACTTTGCGAGGTCTCTTCTGACATCCTGTATAATATGCAAATTGATCAAACGGTGGAACAACGGGTCGCTATGATGCGCACTGA
>NW_006330794.1:0-333 GCF_000327345.1 Myotis davidii
GCAGAGGTGGTGAGCCACTTGGCAATGTGTGGTCTTCCAAGGTGAGGCTGGGGGGTGGGTTGCCCTTCGTGACGTGGGCAAGAGAGCCCAGCTGCTACCGTGCACAGGGGGCTCGTGCCTGTGCGTCATCAGGTCCGTGAGTCAGGGCTGGCTCCTCCTGAGTCAGCTGGGACCCGCAGAAAAGAGTATTGCAAGGGGCAGACTTCACCTGTTCCCGAGTTGCTGTGTCAGTATTGGGTTGAGGTGGGAAGAGTGAGTGTGAAGCTGTGGCTCAGTGGTTGGTTCTGAGATGTTCAGGTCGCCCCCACACCGCCAAGTCCTCAATCACTCTAG
>NW_006330795.1:0-333 GCF_000327345.1 Myotis davidii
AATATTGTGCACCGGGCCTCTAGTATATTTATAACAATACAGAACAAATGGTGTCTGCCTTGTAAAACTAGAAGGAAATTAGGAATATAGAGAAGGTTTTAGGCCAAAATGTTGTATTGTTTTTAAAAAAAAAGGCAAAGCTAATTTGGGGTTGTAGTGTCCTTCTTAAGAGCCTTCCTTGTGGTATCCTTAGATAGCTGTGTGTAGGATTCCCACCAAAAGAATGCCAGACTTAACTCATTCTTGGTTATTTTAGAACAGAGGAGGAGCTGTTATCCTGTGAGTGCTATGCTCCTAGTGCAGTGGTTCTCAACCTATGGGTCGAGACCC
Source organism: Myotis davidii (assembly GCF_000327345.1). Classification (NCBI taxonomy): domain Eukaryota; kingdom Metazoa; phylum Chordata; class Mammalia; order Chiroptera; family Vespertilionidae; genus Myotis; species Myotis davidii. Next base: position 331 of record NW_006330795.1, read on the forward strand.
CTT
>NW_006330796.1:0-333 GCF_000327345.1 Myotis davidii
AAAAAAAAAAAATTTAATGTATGTAAGCTATGCTTTTATTCATTTCCCACATTATTTAGTGGCTAATCCAAATGAACACCTACTTATTTTTTGAAAACCATAGCTTTCCAACGTTTATAAAATTATGAAGTTGTTTCTTTTTAAGAACCACTTCAGAACATTTTTAACAACTTTCAACAACACAAAATAAATGCATCATCTTAATTTCCTAGAGTGCAGTTAAGCAAAAAGTTCTCATGCATTTCCTTAAAGTCACCAAATAAGCCTATGAAAGCAGACTATAATGAAGCATAATACCCCCAAGTTTATCCTTTAACATGATGGCCCTATATC
>NW_006330797.1:0-333 GCF_000327345.1 Myotis davidii
ATGCACTGGGCCTCTAGTAATAATAATAATAAACAATTGACCTATGTACTGTTGATTCCCATATTTTTATCCTCATTGTAGTTTCTCTTCTGCTCTCCCTCACCCCGGTGAATTTCTCATTTACCCTCTAAACGCCAAACCTGCTTTTCATCCCATGTCCTAGCTCAGTGAATGTCTTCTCCAGTTGCATAGGGGTTCATGCTAAAACATCAAAATTTAATATGACTCATTACCTTTTCCTATATCCTATGAAACCCATGCAATATATACCAGATTTCTGTCAAAGATACTCCCACATCTCCAATCCCACTGGAAAGCCACTAACATCTCCTG
>NW_006330798.1:0-333 GCF_000327345.1 Myotis davidii
ATTGCTGAGCAATTTCCCTAGAACATTCACTACTATTTTCTTTTCCAAACATTCTTCATTATCTAAAAGTTCCCATTGTTAAACTGTTTACTGAGAAAATAAATAAAATACTGTCTTAATTTGGATGTCCTTAAATCAGAGCTGACATGAGCATTTGGGTATAAGTAGATTATTTGGGAGTTAGCTCCAGGGAGCAGAAGTCAGAGGAGAAGAAGATAGCCAACAAGTGCCTCAGTAAGCTTGTTGCTGATCTAGGCAACTGTAAATCAATCTCTTTGGAGCTCTGTAAAGACCCTATGACAGGAGTGGGCAACCCCTGGCACGCATGCCAAA
>NW_006330799.1:0-333 GCF_000327345.1 Myotis davidii
CTTCTTTTTTCTTTCACTCCTCCTGGACTTCTCTTATTTGGATGTTAGGGTTCTATTACCTACTTTCCTGTTTTCCATTTCTTGCTTCTCTGCTTTCTGGGAGATTTTCTCAATTTTATCGTTAACTCTTCTGTGGAATTTTTCATTTTTATCAAATCCATTTCCAAGAGCTCTTTTTCTTCTCTATTTCTGTAACATTCTATTCTTCTTTGATGGATGTTGTACATACAGTGTGCCTAGTGGTCTTTGTATTGCTTCTGTTTGCTCCAATTTCTTACAATATTAACTTTTTTAATCCTTAAAAGGGATCTTTAAGTTAGTTTCTGTTATCCC
>NW_006330800.1:0-332 GCF_000327345.1 Myotis davidii
TCTTAGGGTTTAATGACCAGGTGCTTCTCATAATTTGTGGAAGACTAACTACAGCAAAGAAAGAGAAAGGCATTTTTTTCTGTGCTTACATTCTCTTCACACTTCTAAGAGATTGTCAGTCTCAGAGTCAGGAACATGGGAATTTCATCTTCATGCTGAGATTACCACAATATCCAATGACGCACAACCACTTTTTCTAAATGTGCTAGAGAAGATTTTAGTGTCCATTTTCCCGTGTGCCTGCCACCTAATCCCTCTAGTTTTTATCGAATTTTGACCTTAAACAAATTATCTTCACATAATTAAAGCTGTAATCCAGCCCTGCCAGGGTG
>NW_006330801.1:0-333 GCF_000327345.1 Myotis davidii
CGGTGGGCTGCTGGGACATGACATGGAGTACCTGCGTGAAGGGCTGCACAGCACGGCAAAGGGTAAGCCCCACCCTCACCCAGCCTTGGTTCTGAACCAGCTGAAATGGTATTGACCACTTTCATTCCAAGCAAGATACTCACCTTCCACGCTAGAAATGGTCGCAACGCCCAACCCCTCTCACCTGCAGTTTCCAGCTTCTTCTCCCAGGCTCAGGGAGTAGGTAAGCCCAGATGGCCATCCCCGAGTCTGTTTCCCTGCCCCAGGGATGCAGCAAGAGCAAGGGCTCCAGATTGGGGTTGCCAGAATTAGCAAATAAAAACACAGGATGGC
>NW_006330802.1:0-333 GCF_000327345.1 Myotis davidii
GCCACGCCCGCCGGGCCACGTCACCTCATTTAATCATCACCACAGTCCTGAACGTATCTGCTCTCACTCCCGGGTCCCACATAAGGACGTGACATTGGGGGAAGATGAATCGCTTGCCCAGAGCCATACAGCGAGGAAAGGGCAGGGTCCAGGGCTGCCTGGAGCCACCAGCCTTCATTCTTCACTAAATGGCCCGTGCTCGTCCGTGGTTGCTCGCAGAGCCAGTGGGGCACCCTGCCTCCTCCCACCGCCAGCCCTTCCCTGTTCTGTTCATGGCTGATGCTCCCTATACCACGCCCCTTCCTCACCAAAGGAGACCACCTCCCCTCTTTG
>NW_006330803.1:0-333 GCF_000327345.1 Myotis davidii
ACCTCCTGGTTCATAGGTTGATGCTCGACTACTGAGCCATGCTGGCGGCTGAAGCCCTGTCTTTGTAATGTAGGTCCTGAGAATAAACCAGAAAGTGGAAAACCACAGTGGGTAAACTCTCGGGTTTACCGCGCGTCACACTTGCCCACGGCCTCTCTTAAGGCAGTTGACTGCATTGGCCTCTTTTGTTTTGGTCTGTGGTAGCCAAGGATCCCCACAGTAAGAGGCAATTAATTCAATTTATAGTCGAATGTTAATTTTGTAAAGCCCTTAGTGGATTATTTGGGTTTAATTTCCCTGAGGATTTAATACATTTCTCTTCCAAATTGTTTC
>NW_006330804.1:0-333 GCF_000327345.1 Myotis davidii
GAGTTTTTCGCTCACTTGCTAGTTTGAAATACAGGAACAAATCTGTTGCAAAACAAATTTTATTATTTACCAAAAGTCTAAAATGAGGGAAATCACACAATCATGCAGAGTATTTTATGTTATTGTTTCCCATTGTTACCAGAAAAGTTCTGGCTACTGAAAATACGTCAATGTCCTATCGCAGATCATTTTCTGAGTGGAGGCCTTGATCGCCCCTTATGTTTTCCTAAGGTGATTTTTAAAATAAAAAGATCCTTATTCTACTAATCTAGAAATATAGCAAATCCTTAGAAATTTGATGCATTTTAATCACTGGACTTACATATTCTTCAC
>NW_006330805.1:0-333 GCF_000327345.1 Myotis davidii
TGCATCGGGCCGCTAGTGGATTAATAAAATCAAGTAGCATGGCATAGAAGGTGGATGAACATTCTACCAAGTAGAAAACAATACTTTAATGACTTGTTTTGGAGGGGGTAATTTAAATAGTTATGAATTAAAAAATTAGTAAACAACTTTAACATTAAGTCATTCTCAATTTGGAGTCATAAATTTACCTTAAGTCATATTAGAGCACATTGTCCTTATATTTTCTTATAGTCAAGTAATACTATATGTAAACCAATCCCTAGATGATTAATTATATGCATAACTTGTTGTATATTCACATTCTGAAAAGAAAAGTAAATGGAGAGAAGGGAG
>NW_006330806.1:0-333 GCF_000327345.1 Myotis davidii
ATAGGTGGTAGACTAGAGTAAGCATCCAATAAGTATTCTGACGATAAAGATGTATAATGATAAAATATTTACATAGTTCTCTTGGTTTTTCATCAGTGTTTCATTATGTTTCACTACTAATCATTTTCAATAATAAACATATGCTTTAAAAATGTAATTCACTTTGTCTACAGCAAGAAAAAAAGGAACGGTGCTTTATAAAGTGGTGCTACTTGATGTTACAAAGTAGTAAGTAGTTCAAAGAGAGAAACTTTCCGGCTGCTCCAGACAGAGCCTCATGGTGAGATGAACCCTGGTGGGATAATCAGCGGAGAGCCATCAAGTTGCCAGGTC
>NW_006330807.1:0-333 GCF_000327345.1 Myotis davidii
TAGAACTTTTTTGGAATCAATGTAGTTTATTCCTTCTATAAAACATGCTGACTAATGCCCAGGGTGGGCTGAGAACTTTCTCTTAATGGCCACTCTGAAGCACTTTCATGTATATCTGCTCCCACCAGGTGAATTATTGTGGTTACCAAAAGTCAACTGTGTTAGTTTTGAATTCTTTTAAAGAGTAGATAATTATAATGGATGCATTTTGGTTATTCCTACAAGTTTATAAAAAATAAGAAACTCTCATAACCAAATTCAGACTCATACTAGAAGAAATGGCCATGGTCTTCTTATATTATACTAGAGGCCCTGTGCACGAAATTTGTGCAA
>NW_006330808.1:0-333 GCF_000327345.1 Myotis davidii
GCGACCCACAGGTTGAGAACCACTCACTGACTTAAAGGATCTGGACTATTTATCCCTGAGAAGCAATGAATTTGAGAACATACAATTGCCGTTTTCAAGGGCAGAAAACTCCTTTACTTGAAACAGGTTGAGTTCACAGGACATTTACCAGTCATTTGTAGGTTAAGTACAAAGGGGCATACTCTAACCAACTGCTATTGCCACCTATTGGTGGGAGGTAAAATTGAAATGTTGATAACAGCTACCTTAACTGCTCCATCCAATGGAAGACTGAATTTAACCTTTCATGCATAGAAGAGCTTTTTTTCTTTAATCCTCACCTGAGGATATTTT
>NW_006330809.1:0-333 GCF_000327345.1 Myotis davidii
AGTACATAATAGAAACATTCACTAAGATGGAACTCCCTGGATGACTGACAGATTATAAAAGAACATGGTAGTTCAGATAGGGGTATGTTGGCTTTGAGGTGTGCTTGAGATGGCTGAATTTACAGGTCTGGTGGTTGTTCAAGGGAGAAATCTGAGGTAGAAACTTCAATTTGGAAATCATCCACAGAAGGATGAGAAGTCAAGTGTGTAGATAAGCTTGCTTAGAAAGGGCTTTTTATGTAATGTTTAATGTATCCAAACACAAAATCTCTTTCAATATACCACTTGCTTTATGTATTATCTCCCTAAGCTTGTCTATAAGTAAAATCAAAG
>NW_006330810.1:0-333 GCF_000327345.1 Myotis davidii
CCCCCTCCGATATTCTGTCCTCGTGAGCTGGAGAGTCTGCACCACCCTGGCAGTGACTTCCTGGACTTTAGGGGCCCTCCTGGCCTTAGTACATACAGTGCTACTCTTACCATTGCCCTTCTGTGGACCCCAGAAAGTGAATCACTTTTTCTGTGAAATTCTAGCAGTTCTCAAACTTGCCTGTGCAGACACCCACATGAATGAGATTATGGTTTTGGCTGGGGCAGTGTCTGTGTTGGTGGGACCATTCTCCTCCATTGTGATATCCTACATTCAGATTCTACGCGCCATCCTGAAGATCCAGTCAGGGGAGGGGCGCCGGAAAGCCTTCTC
>NW_006330811.1:0-333 GCF_000327345.1 Myotis davidii
AGGCAGCCGATCCATGATTCTCATCATTGGTGTCTCTTTCTCTCTCTCTCCCCCCCCCATCCTCCCTTCCTCTCTGAAATGAATAAAAAACAGATTTAAAAAAATAATAAAATGTGGACACCAACCCAGTTTGGGGGGCTCGCCTCTGGCCCCTTGCTCTCCTAAGCCTGCCTGAGTGTGGTCCAAGACCGCCTGGATATTTTATTTTTTTATGTTTGCAGTCACAACACCCCGTTATCACACCCAGAAATTGTATCCAATTAAATCTCCCAAGCCTTGTTCGCACCTCCTACACGTGTGCCTTTCTTTTCTTCTTCTTCTTCTTTTTTTTTT
>NW_006330812.1:0-333 GCF_000327345.1 Myotis davidii
TTTTTTTTTTGCTTCATGTGTTTTGAAGCTCTGTCATTAGGAGCATAAATGTGTAGGATTGTGTCCTCTTGATGAATTGACAACTTTATTGTCATAAAATTATCCCTGGTCTTATTCTTTGAAATAATATTCACTTTGATATTAATATAGTCAATCCAGCTTTCTTTTGACTAGTGTAGCATGGTACATCTTTTTACATCCTTGTACTTTTAACTTATTTGTATAGTTACATTTAAATAGCATTTCTTATAGGTGTGATGGGGTTGGGTCTTGCTTTCATCCAACCTGATCATCTCTGCCTTTTAATTTGGATGTTTAGACTATTTACATTTA
>NW_006330813.1:0-333 GCF_000327345.1 Myotis davidii
CAGTGGAAGCCAGTTGCAGAATATTAGAGAAAAATAATTCTTCCATTTCATAATGTCCATTAACATATCAGAAAACAGAAATGATAATTAAATGCAAATATACTGTGGATTCATTTCCAGAAAGAGGTTCATGGATAATGCATTCATAATGCAGATCATAAATTTGCTTCAGAGCAATGTTATAATTTGGAGTTGAGATAAGGCGTAAATACAGATTAGCTTTTGAAATTCCACTCTGTGTTCAATTTCAATAAGTTCTCTTGCCCCATTCTCTCCCATTATGTCAATTAAATCCTTTTGTTAAATCCTAATCAATCTTCTCTTGCAATATTT
>NW_006330814.1:0-333 GCF_000327345.1 Myotis davidii
CAGAGTAATCACTCATCCATTGCTCAGGGTCTGTTGGTCAGCCTCAGCATCCTATCTAGAACAATTTGGTTCTCCACCAAGCTGTTAACAGAAAAATGTCTCAGATGTTGAATAAAACTTTGGCTCTTGAGCAGACAATCCTTTCATGCTGATACCTAAGCATGACAAAAAAGTGTCTCTCAGGTAACACAGAAGAGGATGTGTGAGTATGAGTCAGTGTACCACTAAACCCTGCATTGCTAACATCTTAGGAAATTGTGCTGTAAATTTTTTTCGTGGTTTTTTTCGTGCTTTTGTTGATGGAGAAATGGATGATTAGCACAATTTTAAAAC
>NW_006330815.1:0-333 GCF_000327345.1 Myotis davidii
TATATATATGCATATACATAAATGCATGTACATATGATATAGAAATATATTCCCAATATGTTCATAGTAGTTATCTGAGTAGTAGAATAAAAGGTGAATTATAAAAATATACTTTTATTAACACTTTTTTGTAATTATATCTATTTATATAATAGAGAAATAAAAAGCAGAGAATATTCATAAACAAGGTTGTATTTCAATGCAATTTTAAAGAATTGTTTTACTTGGTAATCCACAACTAATCCTTAGAGAGCCATAACTCATTTAGGCCTTACGATGACATTTGTGTTAAAACAATAGCAGTGTTACAGAATAAACTAGCTAAAGGTTTTT
>NW_006330816.1:0-333 GCF_000327345.1 Myotis davidii
GGGTGAGCCTCTGGTGGCTACTGAAAATTTTTGCTCCTGCATGCTGTGGTCCCGCCTGGCACTTACACCTGCTGCTGATACCAGAGACACTGCTTGCATCCACTGCTGGCGCTGGCCCCACTTGCACCTGCAGCCTGTGCTGCAGCCACTGCTCACACCTGCTGCCGGCACCTGGCGCCAGTCCCAATTGCTTGGCGCCATCAGCAGGTTTAAGCGGTGGCTGCTGGTCCTGATTGCCCCTGACGGCTTCTCCGCCTCCCCTTTATCCTGAGGGGTTATCAGGGTAGCAGCCGTGACTCACACCCGCTGATAGCACCGGCCCTGCTTGCACCC
>NW_006330817.1:0-333 GCF_000327345.1 Myotis davidii
TAAATATGTAAAGCAAATATTGATGGACATAAAGGAGAGATCAACAGTAACACAGTAATAGTAGGGGACTTTAACACCCTATTGATATAAATAGACTGATTATCCAGGCAGAAAATCGACAAGGAAACCGTGGCCTTAAATGAAACATTAGACCAGATGCATGTAATTGATATTTTTAGAACAGTTCACTCAAAAAAAGTGATCTAAACTGTTCTAAAAATTGGTATTTTTAGAACAGTTCTCTCATTCTTTTCAAGTACAATTGGAACATTTTCCAGGATCGACCACATGTTAGGCCACATTTAAGAAGATTGAAATTATATCAAGCACCTT
>NW_006330818.1:0-333 GCF_000327345.1 Myotis davidii
GAACATAGGAATGCAAATATCTTCCAAATTAGTGTGAATGTAAGGTGTACAGATTTTTGCCACTGTTGGTATTTTGAGAGGGATTGCGGTGAATCTGTAGATTGCTCTTTCATTTTCTGTGGGTAGGTAACCAGAAGTGGAATTGCTGGGTCACATGTTCTTTTTGAGGAACCATCATACTGTTTCCCATAGTGGATAGCTATCCCACCAGCAATGCACAGAGTTTTTTCCACATTATCACTCACACTTGTAACTTGGGTGTTTGTTGTCTTTTTGATAATAGCCAATCTGAAGTGATACCGCATTTGGTTTTGATTTGCATTTCCCTGATGA
>NW_006330819.1:0-333 GCF_000327345.1 Myotis davidii
TGGCCCCCGGGCCGTAGTTTGAGGACCCCTGTAGTAGATACTCCATCAATTGAAAGGTCAGTTGACTGAAAAGACCCATTAATATAGAAATAAATAAGCACTTCCTGTCATGGGGAGATGACTTCTATACCTTCACATTGGGACTAAGGAAGCTAATGGGATCAAGAAGTAAACAGAGCAGCATGTTTGCATTTCATACCTCCAGTCCTAAAGCGAAAAGAAAGTGTAAGATTAGATCCCAGAGTCCCAGGGCAGGACTTCCAAGATCAAAGCCAGCCCTAGCTGTTTTGGATAGGTAGATACTGCTTCGGCCTGTGGACTGAAGGGTCCTGG
>NW_006330820.1:0-333 GCF_000327345.1 Myotis davidii
GACTACATGAGTGCAATCAGGAGTCTGACCCCGTGTCCCTCTGTGGAGCTCCTCTGGGAGGTCCCCGGGGCTCTCACAGAAGCACAGGGCTTTTTTCCTTACGGCGGCTGATGCTGGGGTCCCAAGCAGAAATGCGTTGGGGCTGGGAAGCTTTCTGTGTGTTTCTCTTTCTCTAAGGCAAAGTGAAGTCGGTGGCGCTGGATGCATTGCTTCTTCGTAAGTCCTCTGTGTTACGCCGGCCCCAGGAAATTTAATTTCCCTTGGACACCTTCATCCTGGCAGATCTTATTTTTTTTTTTGAATTACTAAGAGGTAACACTGTTCTGAAAGTTT
>NW_006330821.1:0-333 GCF_000327345.1 Myotis davidii
AGGGGATGGGGGCGGGCTAGAAGGGGTCAATGGAGGGGAAAAGGGAACATATGTAACACTTTCAAAACAAAGATTTTTCTTAAAAAATCACAGTGAAAATTTTACTCACTCCATTCTCTTTTCCTATTCCTAATTCGTCCAAAGTAATCATGCTTTTAGACATTTCTCATGTTCTTCTACTATTTGTCTCTTTTTTAATTTTCAATTACAGTTTACTCTCAGTAGTGCCTTGTATTGGTTTCAGGGTACAGCATAATGGTTAGGCAACCGTATACTTTACATGGTGTTCCTTCCCCTCAGTATTTCCAGCACCCACCTGGCACCATACATAGT
>NW_006330822.1:0-333 GCF_000327345.1 Myotis davidii
TATTAGGTACTTAATATAAGGCAGGGACTGGACTAAATCTTGAACCCACACAAGTACATTATAAAGTACGTATTATTAATATTAAAATTTGACAGACCAAGCAATTGAGTCTGAGATGCTAAGTAAGCTACTCAAGTTCACACAGCAAGCAGGCTCGTAATAGAGCAGTAATTTGAATGGAGTCTTTTTCAATCTACAACTTGAGTTCCTGTTCTCCACATTGTACTCCACAATTAACACAGGAACAAGACAACGTATTACAAAGATTTTTTCTGGTATTTTTACTATAAATTAATTAAATTACCCCAAAGCAAGTACCCAAGGCAAGTCTAA
>NW_006330823.1:0-333 GCF_000327345.1 Myotis davidii
AAAATATAAACGTGAGGGGCAGTCAAGGGTCAGAGGCCAAGGTTGGGATTGGGGCTAGGACTGGAGTTGGTGTTAGGGTTTCAGGGTGAGTGGTTGGGGTCAGGGTCAGAAGGTGAATTTTAATTGGAAAGAGAGAATTTTCTTTGCAAAAGATGACTTTGCTTTGCTAAAGAATTTGAAGTGTAAAAGGTGAATTTGCTTTGCAAAATGAATTAGTCTGTATTTGAGAAGCATCGAAATGAGTCGCCCTTTCCAGGATCCTAGTAAATTCCAATATTGCTCCATATTTTTGCAAGTTACTTCTGTGACATTAAGGTTATTATTGCTGAGCAC
>NW_006330824.1:0-333 GCF_000327345.1 Myotis davidii
CAGCCTGGGCCTGTTGCTGGCAGACAGTCAGGAAGGTCACTGAATTAGGGAACACAGTCTCATTACCCTAGGACCACTGAGTTCTCTAGTCTCAATACTGCGCCTTCTGATTTAACTTCAGCAGTTAGCATTCCATAGCTTGGCCTCCCAGAGCAGGAGCCTGTGAGTCCTGGGACAAACAGCTGGGCCTCTGTGCTGTCTTCTCCTCCATGTGCCTCAGACGAGGGGTGGAGATGGTGGCAGCCTCCTACCAGCTTTCTGGTCCTTCAATTAAATGACAGCTACACAGCTTTTTGGTTCTTTTTTTGTTTGTTTCTAGAACTACTTTTTTTT
>NW_006330825.1:0-333 GCF_000327345.1 Myotis davidii
AAGCAAGTAGCATGGACGCAAAGCAAGAATATTACACTAAGGTTGACCCAGTACTTCTCCTGCTTACTCTCTGACTCCAAAGTGGACCCTACAAGCATCCCCAACGAATGAATGAGGCAGCCAAGGTGGAGAGGGGCGGACACCAACTGTGTCTCGTCAACCCGCGCTCCTTACGTTGGAACTGCTTGGAATGGGGCTCCCCCAGCATTGTTCCTGCCTCGCGCCAGGACGCAGAGCAGGAAGCGCCTGGTGTGCATCTCTAAGGAGATGAGTGGATTTGTTAAAGAGGGTCTTTTCCGGCCTGGTGGATGGATGCTGGGGAGTGACGTCACC
>NW_006330826.1:0-333 GCF_000327345.1 Myotis davidii
AAGGAAAGGGCTGGTGCCCTTCGGCCACACTTAACCAGGGTCAAGAACACCCAGGGCCGCTGCCCGTCCTGTAGACTGGGGGGCCGGGGTGTTCCTTGTTCATCTCCGGCTGAGAACGGTTGTTGTGGGGGGACCCACTGGCTGTGATCCCTGGGTTCCTGGTAGAGGCTTAGATGCTTGTGAGTTCTGTCTCGTGGGCCCGCTGCCCTGTGTGCACCAGAGTTGAGAAGTTGGCTTAGATGACATAGGAATTAGCTTCCTGGCAGCTCTTCTGGTTCTGACAGCCTGGGGCAGGCACCCCCTCGCTAAAGGGTCCTCATGGCCTCCGCTCTG
>NW_006330827.1:0-333 GCF_000327345.1 Myotis davidii
AGCATCATATGGAAAGGCACTAAAACAGATTACATGTGGGAGTGTAATTTCCTCAAATTACATACAGTAAAATAACTAATGGCTCAATTATAAAATTGGGATGCTTTGTCTATCTGTGGAAAGTACACAGGGCACAGCTGGCTACCAGATTGTTCTAGGGCTTCCTGGAGCCAGAGGAACGCTCTTAGGGATGACTCGTCCGGGTGAATGTTATTTTTATGTGTCAGTGATGGTTCGCCTGCCCACATTCCCGGTAGAAGGACTGCAGTCTTGAAAGCAACTACTCTGCCGTGCTTTTTATATCCCATGGAAACGTGGTACATTGTTACTAGT
>NW_006330828.1:0-333 GCF_000327345.1 Myotis davidii
GAGCAAGAGCCAGTCCCTGGGCCTTGGCCAGTCTGCTCCCTTCTCTGTATAACCAACCTGGCCATTCTCAGCCCCACCCAAGGCATGGCAGGGCTCCCTCTACTTATGGCTCTAATTCTTCACTCCAGTGCCCTGATGCCTGGTTTCCTGGGTGCTCAGACCATTACTTCCCTATAAGCCGTGTGGGCTGGTTACACAGAACTCTAAATAGCCTCTAACCAGGGGAGCATTCAGAGGCCCCTCTACCTGTTTTCTAGTGTGGCTTTGGAAAGTGGTTCCTCTGTGTCCCTTTAATAGTTCCTCTTGGGCAGAAGTGGAAGTTCCTGTTCCTTC
>NW_006330829.1:0-333 GCF_000327345.1 Myotis davidii
GCTCTATCCACTGAGCCAAACCAATCAGGGCGAGACCTTATACTTTAAAACAGTAGTTTTTACATTGAATTTCTAGGAGCATAGTGCTCAGTGGCAGAGGCCTCAGGAAAGTCAGGTTCCAAAGAGAGCTCTAATATATTATATTTAGTGGCCTTTGACATGAGATATCATATAATGAAAGAATTCTATTGAAGGAAAAAATGCATAAAAGTCACTGATTTAAGTTCTTATGACAGCTATGACTTGTATTCTTCCTTCACTGTGCACATAATTCACTGCAAAAACACATTTGATTTATTATATCATTAGTTCTAATATTGACTTTAAAATTTG
>NW_006330830.1:0-333 GCF_000327345.1 Myotis davidii
TAATAGCATCAAAGGTTTTACATACTTGGGCATAAATTAGGGACAAAAGATGTGAAAGGTATCTCCACATCAGAAACTATAAACCATTGCTGGGAGCAATGAAAGATGATGGAATAATGAAGGGTTTACTGCCAGATTCTTGGGTTGGAAGTCTCAGTATTATCAAGAAGTCAATTCTCCCCGAATTGATCTATAAATTCCACGCAATCACAATTAAAACTTCAGCAACCTTCTTAAGGTAGAAATGGTCAAATTCACTTTAAAACTCATATTAACATGCAACAGACCTAAAATAGCCAAAATAACTTCGACAAAGAACCAAATTGGAGGATT
>NW_006330831.1:0-333 GCF_000327345.1 Myotis davidii
GATAAGTATAGAAGTGTGTGCAGATGTGTGAGGAAACATAATTTAAAAAAATAAATAACAACTTTCATCTTATTGAGCACTCATTTTGAACAGATAAGGCAGAATAGTAATGTAGTTATGAACATAGGCCCTGGAGCCAGGCTACTAGGGCTCATAAGCCTGCTTCTTCCACTTAACAGCAGTGTGATTTTAGGCAAGTTCTTAATCTCTCTGGGCCTCAGTTTCCTCAACTATAAAATGGACATGAAATACGACCTATCTTACAAAGCTGTGTGGAGAGCGGAATGAGTTGATTCAAGTAAAGCACTGAGAAAGGCACCTGGCATGAAGTAA
>NW_006330832.1:0-333 GCF_000327345.1 Myotis davidii
TTAGTGTCCTCCCAAATCACATGAAGTCCTAACCCCCAATGTGATAGTATTTGGAGGTGCAGTCCTTGGGCATTGATTAGGTTTAGATGAGGGCATAATGATGGGATTTTCAATATGGGATTTGTGCCTTTATGAGAAGAAGAAGAGAGAGATTTCTCTCTCCCTCCATGCATACACACTGAGGAAAGACCATGTGAGGACAGAGTGAGAATGTGACCATGGCAATCTGCAAGCAAGGTAGTGAGCTTTCATCAGAACTCAATCATGCTGGTGCCCCGATCTGGGACTTTCAGTCTCTGCAACTGTGAGAAAATAAATGCCTGTTGTTTAAGC
>NW_006330833.1:0-333 GCF_000327345.1 Myotis davidii
AATATTATATTAGTTTTAGGTGTACAGCATAGTTGTTACACATTTATATAATTCATAAAGTGATCGCCCAATAAGTCTAGTACCCACCTAAGTTTTCATTATTTTTTTATAAAGATTTAGGAACATATGGAAATGGAATGATAAACTTATATTTTCCCCCATTTCTTTTTAGGATTAAAAGACTCACCATAGATTATTTAGTCACCATGGGGCTGATTGGCTTAAGTAAGAGAATGAGATCTAGAATCCCATTCTCCTTTCAGCAAGCTTTCTGCAGAAATCCTGCTCTGTAGCAGAAAATGAATGGAAGGTTTAGAGTTTTGTTCTGACTCA
>NW_006330834.1:0-333 GCF_000327345.1 Myotis davidii
TATTTTTCAACTACAGTTTACATTCAGTATTATCCTGTATTAGTTTAGATGTACAGAAAAGTTGTTAGAAATAATGTACTTTACAGGGTGGTCCACCCACTGCTTCAAGTACCCTCATGGACCTACACATACTCATCTCTATACTATTGACTCTTTTCTCTATGTTGTAATCCACATCTCTGTGAGTATTCTGTAACTACCAATTTCTACCGCTTAATCCCTTAACTTCTTTTTTTCCCAGTGCCCAACCCTCTGTCCCTCTGAAAACTCTTACTCTGTTCTCTGTATCTATAGGTCTAGTTCTATTTTGCTTGCTTGTTTATTTTGTTCATT
>NW_006330835.1:0-333 GCF_000327345.1 Myotis davidii
TGTGTGTGTGTGTACAAGTGCTCACACACATGCATACATGCATTTTTTAAAATTTAAACCATATTGTCACTGGAAATAAGAAGGTCCTCTCAATAGACCACAAATTAGAAGGAATTGCTGATAATAAAAGGGATCAGACTGAAGAAGAAAGTTCTAACCACTCCCCAACACTTGCAAAAAATATAGAATAGGAAAGAACTACAGTAAAGAATGGAAGAAGCTTCTGAGGGATCCAAGCTTGGAAGCTACAGAGAAAGGAAGCAAGAAGCAATGGGTAGGACAACTGGTTTGGGCACTGAATCAGCAAGAGCTAGAGCAGTGGTTGCCAACCTT
>NW_006330836.1:0-333 GCF_000327345.1 Myotis davidii
GAAGATTAACAAAAGGAAAATACAAAACAAATCCCCCAAATAAATAAATGAATGAATAAATAAATATGCAAGACACTTTTTGTTGCTTGTCCTGTATTGATTAGCAATGCATAGGCCCTTTCCTCTCTTGGAAAATAAACTCCCTCTTTCATCTCTTCTTTTAGTGGGATTCTTTCACATTCCACATCATAGGCCAAAATCCTATCAGTAATCATTAGCTGAAAAACTGTATACGAGCCGTGATTCTTGGACTTATTATGTAGACTATATATGGCTCAGTTGTTGAGTGTTCACCTTAAACTAGAAAGTCAAAGTTTGATTCCCAGTCAGAGC
>NW_006330837.1:0-333 GCF_000327345.1 Myotis davidii
TATTTTATAATGTAACAGAAGCTAAAGCTGTGTTGTACTGGAATATGATTACACAGATGGATTCAGGGAAATGACCAGAGTTCAGAAATATTCAGGAGCTTGTTTCCAGATCAGAATGGATTAATGATAAGAATTAGAACAGATTCTATCACTCACTTGGTACTACTTACTATACTCATTTTTTAAAGGTTTCAATATATTTTAATTTTCCAAATATGCTCTCCTATATTATAAAAACTAATATGTAAATCCATTGAATGGCAGAATGACCAGTTGCTATACACGCACTGACCACCAGGTTGCAGATGCTCAAAGCAGGAGCTGTCCCCTGGT
>NW_006330838.1:0-333 GCF_000327345.1 Myotis davidii
AGGTGATACTCAGCCACTAAGCCATGCCGGTAGGGCAATTTTCAAGGACTTTTTTAGTTTTACTTGTGAAATTTTAAATTACAAAATTATGTTTATTAAATTATGTTTTAGATGTCTCAACCATGGGCTTATAAGGTCAAGAGAATATGTACTAGTATTTCTCAGTATTGATTCCCCCAAAGGTTGTAGCAATCCACCAAATACCCCATCAAAAATTCACAAAAACCTCTTCCTCCACATCCTCTCAGGTGGTGTGTGTTATGAGCTTTAAATGTTGGCCAATCTGAAGGATGAAAAATGAGTCCTATTTATTGCTTTAATTTGCATTTTTTT
>NW_006330839.1:0-333 GCF_000327345.1 Myotis davidii
TGAAGATTAAACTTTCAGTGCTCGTCTCATGAGCACAGTAATATCCTAGATTATATCAATGTAACTTAATAGCACTTAAGACAGCCCATAATTTTGTGGTAGAAACACCCACCTATGACAGATCTCTAGTATCAAAAGATCCACCCACTGAGGGAGGTGCAGCATTTAAATACACTTAAGAGGATCAAGCCCATACTCCTCTCAATGTTAAATCTTGAGAACAATCCTAATGTTTAAGTTGTTAAAATAGTTCCTAGAGCTTATTAAAATAACTCCCTGAATGAAGGCAATATTTGATTATAGTGAATGCTTATTAAACTTCAAGAGCAGCCC
>NW_006330840.1:0-333 GCF_000327345.1 Myotis davidii
AATTCAGGAATTAAAGCTTATGGGGAATTGCCATGAAAGGGAAGGAATACAGTTTGATCCCGCATCCTGCGGTGATGGTGGGAATTACACTATGCTTCTTTATTTTCCTCAGAGTTATAGGGCATTTCAGATTGTTTTCACAGCAAAATGAGCTGTAGCTATCATGTGGAAGAAAGGCAAGGACCCCCATTCTTCTTAAAGGAAAAACAATAAAATAATAAAACTGCATACTCCATGTTCATTCTATAAATGCTTATACATAATTATCCAAGTGATTATAGCGAGGGGTCTTTCTTTACCAAAGTGCAGACTTGCTTACACACCAGGGGTCTG
>NW_006330841.1:0-333 GCF_000327345.1 Myotis davidii
ACTTAGATTCCCAGCTTACGGATAACCTTAACTTCTCTGGACTTTGCACCTCTCCCTCTTTCACACGTCTCTCTTTACTGCAAGCCAACTTTGGTCCATGCCTGCAGTTTCTTGGAGAGCACACAGGTTATTCTATTGAAGTTGTATATCCTGTGATCCAATACAATTAATTTCTATGTCTTTAAGCAGTTTGAAATTATTCCGCACAGACTCACATGGTCTGAATGTAAGGTCCTAAAGGAAGCCGTTTATGCAAGAACAAGGAGTAGAACCTTCCTCTCTCCTTTGTATCTGCTGCTATGCTTCTGTCCCTCTCTTGGTGAGATTTCCATC
>NW_006330842.1:0-333 GCF_000327345.1 Myotis davidii
GGTGGGTGGATGGATGGATGGATGGATGGGAAAGAGAGAGAGATAAGGAATGTGTGAGGCAAGAGGATCTTTACAAACTTAGACCCACATTTAGCAAGGATTCTACATACTGCTCTTAAATGACACGATCTGAGAGCAAATATAGTTTTAGCTTTGGTGTCTCATGTTGAAACTAATAATCCCTGTGAAGCACAATACATACAAAGAGCAGGCTCCTTCTGTCATGTATAAAAGAGTCGAGATCCCACAGTTTACTGTTTCTTAACTCTTTGAAAGTGAAGAATAGCAGGAAGAAATAACGTGGAGTCATTACAGTCAAGTTGCTAAATTACC
>NW_006330843.1:0-333 GCF_000327345.1 Myotis davidii
GATTCTTCAAAGTATCCAGAATACAGGATTCTTAGAGGTGGCCAGGATGCAGGGCTGCCTTGGGGAAGGTTAGGTTGGGGTGTGTTTATGGGGAAGCTCCGTGGGGTTGGGTGGTTCACAGAGCCCTAGCCCTCCGACAGTGGCCAGGGGAGCAAACCACCGGGCTTCATTGGGGCGTCTTTTAGAGGCAGCTTTGCTAAAGGGCTTGGATTTGTCAAGAAGAACAGGGGGACAATCTTGGCTTCTCTGCCATAAAAAAGGGACTATGACTGGTACTGGGCTCCTGGGTTTTGCTCAAGGGTGTATTTACAACAGGTAACACCAAGGCTAAGA
>NW_006330844.1:0-333 GCF_000327345.1 Myotis davidii
TAGGAAGGTTGAGAATCGCTGCTCTAACATGTCCAGAGGGAGCCCCGTGTCCTCCCAAACACGACGTGTCTGAGGACATCAGCTGCACATCTGCCTCTTGCCGTGACGGGTCAGGGCCTGCACACGGCCTTGGGCTCAGGCCTGGACACGAGCGCGACCCCAGCACCGTCCACGTCACCGAGGGGCCCACACGCCCCTCCTGCTCGTCTGAACGCTGCTGCTTCCTTGCCAATCGCAGCCCCAGGCTCCCCTCTTTCTCGAGAAGATTATTACTAGTAAGATGCCCAACCAAGCCCTGGCTGGCATGACCAGTGGTTAGAGCCTGGGCCTGTG
>NW_006330845.1:0-333 GCF_000327345.1 Myotis davidii
ATAACTATAATAAACCACATACCATGGAGTTATGCTATTTTAAAATTGCTAGATACTACTAAGATGATCAAGTGCCACTCTTATAAACGTCAACATGCCCAAAAATATATGGTTCATGTGATAAAACGTCAATTAAACATCACATTTTCCCACAAGTTCACCTGTCAGACAAAAATTACCTATTGTTATAAAAATCAAGTATCTGTTGCCTTTGGGTGATGGGGATTAATTAGAAAGAGGTAGGAGGGAACTTTGTGAAGTGACCAAAATGTTCCACATCTTGATCAGGATATTTGTTATATAAGTGCATGTATTTGTCAAAATTTAGCAAAT
>NW_006330846.1:0-333 GCF_000327345.1 Myotis davidii
TGCTTCCATGACCAGCTCCACTAGTCTCAATTTTCTCTCCATGGAATGAGGGGTTTATCCAAATCTCACACAAACTAGGATTCTAACCTGATGGAATGAAGAATGCAGGGGAGTCAGTGTTAGCTGGCAAATGTGAACACTATCCTTTCTCCTTCTTTCATCAAACAGAATAAGCACATTTTTTGGATACCAAGTCAGTAGACAAATGGCCCAAGGAGCCAGGCCAGTAATACTCCCTTACAGCCGTTTATGAGATTTCCTATTTCTCTTCATCCTCACCAGCACTTTCCGTTTGTTGAGTTGGTGATGATAGACATTCTGACAGGTGTGAGA
>NW_006330847.1:0-333 GCF_000327345.1 Myotis davidii
AAAAATCAATAAAATATGTTAAAAAAAACAAAACAAAAAAACCTCAGGGAAGTACTGTAACTTGTCCTAAGGACACAGTGAGTAAAGCCACAGGGCAGGATTCATGAGTTTCATTCACCATCATCTATGCCTAGATGGCAATGCTTGGGCTATAGGATGATTTTTTTTTAATAAATAAATTAATGAACAAATGAAGTTTGGCATTCAAATGAATTCCAAGGCCCATAAGCCTTCCAGATAATACACTGCTGACTCTCACATTTATTCAAATAGAAGGGATTGTCCTGTTGCTAATTTTTTCAAAAATCTCTTCAGATACAAGAGTGAAGAAAT
>NW_006330848.1:0-333 GCF_000327345.1 Myotis davidii
GCTTTAGAATACACATTCTTCCCAAGTGCACTTGGAACATTCTCCAGAATAGGTTAGGGCACAAAACAAGTTTCAACAAATTCAAGAAGACAGAAATTATATCAAGTATCTTTCTAACCACAAAGGTGTGAAACTAGAATTCAGTAACAGGAGGAAAATTAGAAAATTGATGAATATGTGGAAATTAAGCAACACACTCCTAAACAACCAATGGACCAAAAAAAGAAATCAAAAGGAATATAAAAGAATATCTTGAGACAAATGAAAATGGAAACACAACATACCAAAACTTATGGATGTAGCAAAAGCAGTTCTAAGAGGAAAGTTTATAGC
>NW_006330849.1:0-333 GCF_000327345.1 Myotis davidii
AAATACACACGTGTGATTATCTCAGGAATTGAAAATCTAAACCTCAAGAGGAAACGAAGAACTGTCACTGAGTGTAGCCACATTGGAGATATACAAAATGACTTCTTCTGGAAAAAGTATAGTTAGGACCCAAGAAACAGTCCCTCCGAGAAATTAAATGGGCATGTAGAGCACCAATAAATCATGGCCAGGCCTTACCTTTTTCTGTCAGGTTAATTACTGCCTCTGAATCTGAGCACCAGGATCTTTCCCGACTGGGCCCTGACATAGTTCAGGAGCCACCCATTCTGCTCACCTCCCTCGTCCCTACCTTTGCATTTCAATCCCATTCTC
>NW_006330850.1:0-333 GCF_000327345.1 Myotis davidii
TCACCTTGACACCGAAACTCTACTCCTATTTTTTTCTTTATGTATTGCATCCAATAAGTTTAAATTTTATCTTCCAAATTTGTTTGCCATGAGAAGCAGTGTATATTTTTATATTTATTTCAGTAGCCATGCTTAACACACTGGCTGCCACATATTTTGAATGAAGAGTATCCATATCTTACAGATTTGTCCCTCATGATTATCAGTTGAACATGTTCCTGTTTTATTCCTTTAGGAAGTGGGGAAGTTCTGATTAATGTACCATGGAGTGTTTCTGAATAACTACATTTAAGACTGTTTTCATAATTGTATTCTTTTAATATATATATATAT